>NC_069502.1:309746907-309999407 GCF_027579735.1 Bombina bombina | reverse complement strand
CCCCAAAAAGCCCTTTTTAGGGCTGCTTTTTTTTTCCCTGTGTAATCTAATTGCAGTTGCCTGCCTGCCAGCGTGTGTGTCAGGCTCACAGCGTATACTGTGCCCACTTGCCCAGTGCCACCACTCATATCTTGTGTAACAGTAGTGTAGATTTAAAAAAACAACACTTTTTTGACTGTGTTAAATAATAGCAGTCAGTTTCCTTCACACCTGTGCGTTTAAGTTCCTGCATGTCAGGGCACAGTGTCACCCCAGTGCAACTCATATCTGGTGTAACAGTAGTGTAGATTTAAAAAAAATAACACTTTTTTGACTGTGTTAAATAATAGCAGTCAGTTTCCTTCACACGTGTGCGTTTAAGTGCCTGCCTGGCAGGGCTCAGTGTCACCCCAGTGCAACTCATATCTGGTGTAACAGTAGTGTAGATTTAAAAAACAACAACACTTTTTTGACTGTGTTAAATAATAGCAGTCAGTTCCTTCACACGTGTGCGTTTAAGTGCCTGCCTGCCAGGGCACAGTGTCACCCCAGTGCAACTCATATCTGGTGTAACAGTAGTGTAGATTTAAAAAAACAACACTTTTTTGACTGTGTTAAATAATAGCAGTCAGTTTCCTTCACACGTGTGCGTTTAAGTGCCTGCCTGCCAGGGCACAGTGTCACCCAAGTGCAACTCATATCTGGTGTAACAGTAGTGTAGAGTTAAAAAAACAACACCGGGAAATGGGTAATAAAGGGATTATCTATCTTTTAAAACAATAAAAATTCTGGTGTAGACTGTCCCTTTAAACGGGGAGTTTGGTCTGTCACTGTGAAGCGGGCGTAACCCTTACACTACCTGATCGATACAACATCATACCTGAGGTTTTAAAGCTCGTTATTCCAAACAATTTAGGAATGTTAGGTGATTTATGCCCTTTATGGATTAAAACCAGACTCTGCATCAACTATGTAATTTTCCATGGGAGTTTTGCCATGGATCCCCCTCCGGCATGTCACAATCCAGGTGTTAGTACCCTTGAAACAACTTTTCCATCACTATTGTGGCCAGAAAGAGTCCCTGCGGGTTTTAAAATTCACCTGCCTATTGAAGTCTATGGAGGTTTGCCCAGATCGCCTGTTCGCAAACAGTTGTGGAAGTTCCCGTCCGCCGTTCGCGAACACAAAATTTTAGGTTTGCGACATCACTAGTGATCAGCTGTGGCCATATTGATTAGCGCTGCATGAAAAGAGCTTTCCTGGAGCATATCAGTCCCTGGTAGTTCAATTGAAGCAAACAATCAACTATGGGTGGCAAGGCACTGTCAAAAGATCTCCGGGATAATGTTGTAGGCAGGCACAAGTCAGGAGATGGATACAAGAAAATATCAAAGGCTTTATCAATGCCTAGAAGCACAGTGAAGTCTATTATTAAGAAGTGGAAGGTATTTGGTACAACACAAACCCTCTCTGGCTCAGGACATCGCTCCAACTTGGATGTAAGAGCCAGAAGGAAATTGTTCAGAGAGGCTACCAAGAAGCCCACAGCAACTCTGAAGCAGTTGTAGGAATTTATGACAAAGAGAGGTCATTGTGTGCATGTGACAACAATATCATGAATTCTGCACAAATGTGGCTTGTATGGGAGGGTTGCAAGTAAAAAGCCACTCCTCAAGACAGGCCACATGCAGGCACAACTGAGATTTTGCCATAACACACCTTGGAGATTCTGAGGCCACATTGAATAAACTGTTTTGGTCAAATGAGACTAAAATTGAATTATTTGGCCTCAACACCAAACAATATGTCTGGGGGAAATCCAATTTAGCTCACCATCCAAATAACACCATACCTATAGTAAAGCATGGATGTGGTAATATCCTGTTATGGGGGCGTTTCTCTGCAGCAGGCACTGGAGCTATAGAAGGAATAATTGATGGGGCAAAATACAGCCAAATTCTTGATTAAAATCTGCTGCCCTCTGCCAGGAAGTTGTCAATGGGAAGAAGGTTTACCTCCCAACATGACAATGACCCAAAGCACACAGCAAAATAGATTACACAGTGGTTGAAGGAGAAAAAGGTGAATGTCCTTGCATGGCCTAGTCAGAGTCCAGAATTAAACCCCATTGAATATCTGTGGCATGACTTGAAGACTGCAGTCCACAAATGGTTAACATCAAATTTAACGGAACTAGAACAGTTCTGCAAAGAAGAGTGGGCAAATATTGTACAGTCTAGATGTGCAAAGTTAGTAGAGGCATATCCTAACAGACTAAAGGCTGTAATTAAAGCAAAAGCTGGTTCAACAATATACTGACACAAGGGGGTGATCCTTTTTCCAACTCAGTGATTCTGTTTTTGAATTGTCTTTATTTTTGTCTGACATGTTGGTGTTATATCTTTCACTTATAAGTTGCACTGAGTAAATACAACTAGCTAAACAAAAACTGTGTTTGTCTTTATTTCAAAGCAGCAAAATGTGATTATTTTCAATACCACTGTATGTATATATATATATATATATATATATATATATAAATATATATATATATATATATATATATATATACAGATAGAGAGAGATACTTTAAAAAAAAAACACACCTATATAAATATGTATTTAAAAATAAATAGAAGATATTCTGCCTTGTGAAGAACATTGGAATGTATTTCATAAATCACAATGTTGAGGTATAATTTTTGTATTAAATCACTCTGAAAACAATCTATTTGCTCCATCTTTTGGATTAGTAGAGATAAATTGGGAATCCCTAGAGATATGTAGAGCTCTATTAATTTCCTCATTAAACAGACAAAAGGATAACATCTATTGATGAAAATATGGCCTATTTCTTGTAATCTTGTTTTAGCTATTTCACCATCATAAACAATCCATCTAATTATAAGTAACTGACTAAGGGGTAGAGACCTCTGCAGGTCCCAAATGGTACTTCTACTATGTTTTTATCCCCTTTGGAGAGTTCGAACTTATAGAGGTGCAGGGTCACTCATCTTAAAATCGCATACTCTTGCAAATTAGAGCATATCATTTTTAAATTATAATGGCCTTCCAATTTTTTTTTAGGACAGCAAAAGAATACACTTTTTTGACACTTGCACCTTTTCTTCAAGGGTAGCATCAGCTTTAATATGTATTAATCTACACATACTTCCTTAACAGCAACAAGCTTTGTTAATTGATTAATAAATAACAAACTTACACCTAGATTGCGAGTTTTGCGTTACGGTGTGGTACGGTTTTTAACCCATAAAAATTGGCTATTATGCTGAAATGGCCAGCAATGCATACGACGAGTAGTGTCAGTATAGCTGTAACGCAAGCATTTTAACCTATAACGCAATGTCCATTCCGCAACAAAAAAAAACGTTTTTGTGTGAGATTTTCATAGCGCCGGTATTACAGGTTGTGCGTTCAGGCTAAAATGCTTGCAATATGCTCTATACCGACACACCCATACCATCATCTGAGAGCAGTAGTTATGGATTTTGTGTAACATAGTAACTACTAAACCTAAACCTATTAATCCCTAACCCGCCGCCCCCCCCTACATTGCAAAACACTAAATTAAACTAATAACCCCTAAACCTAACACCCCCTAACTTTAAATTAAAATAACAATATAACTATATTTAAATAAATAAAAACTTACCTGAGAGCTTCTGAAATCCTATTGGCTGTTCAACTCAGCCAATAGGATTTCAGTAACTCTCATCCTATTGGCTGTTTTGAACAGCCAATATGATTTCAGAAGCTCTCATCCTATTGCCTGATTTGAATTTGAAGAATCAAATCAGCCAATAGAAATGCAAGGTACGCCATTTTGAAACGGCTACCTTGCATTCAACTTCACTGTACGACGTTGACCGTATGAAGAGGACGCTCCGTGCATGATGGGATCCACTTCCAGGATAGCTCCGCTCTGCACCGCCAGGATGAAGATAGAAGACATCCCCAAGATGGATGAAGGTGTCGCCGCCTAGATGAAGATGTCTCGCTTCCTGGATGAAGATGGATGTCCGGACTTCAGGAACTGTGAGTAGATATTCTGGGGTTAGTGCTAGTTGTTTTTTTCTTGTTTTTTTGGGTTGTTTTTTTTTTTAGATTAGGGATGGGCACTTGTAAAAGAGCTGAATGCCCTTTTAAGAACAATGCCCATAATAATGGCCCTTTAGGGGCAATGGGTAATTTAGGATTTTTTGAGTTTTTTTTTTATTTGGGGGGTTAGTTGGGTGGTGGGTTTTACTATTGGGGGTGCTTTATATTTTTTATACAGGTAAAAGAGCTGTTTAACTTAGGGCAATGCCCTACAAAAGGACATTTTAAGGGCTATTGGTAGTTTATTGTAGGTTATGGGGTGTTTTTATTTTGGGGGGCTTTTTTATATTTATAGGGCTATTAGATTAGGTGTAATTATTTTTATTTTTGATAATTTAGTGTTATTATTATTTTTTGTAATTTTAGATTTTATAAAAAAAATCGTAGTGTTAGGTTTTTTTAAATTTGTAATTTAGGTTTTTAATTGGTATTTTTTTAAAATTTTATTAGAATAGTAATGTTAGGTTAATTTATAGTTTAATGTTAGGTTTATTTTTTATTTCACAGGTAAGTTTTATTTATTTAAATATAGTTATATTTCTAATTTTATTTTAAAGTTAAGGGTTAATAGTTTAATTTAGTTTTTTTCGATGTGGGGGGGGGTGGCGGTTTAGGGCTTAATAGGTTTATTTAGTGGTGGAGATGTGGGAGGCCAGAGGTTTAGGGGTTAATAATTTAATTTAGTGTCAGTGATGTCAGGAGCGGGGTATTAGTGGTTAATAACTTTTATAAGTGTCGGTGATGTCGGGGAGTGGCGGAATAGGAGTTAATAACTAGACATGTGCGGTTCGATTTGTTCTGAATCGAAATTCGGACGAATTTGTTAAATTTGGAGATTCGGATCGATTCAAAGTTCCGAATTACGGTATTATCGAATCTACTGAATAAATCCAAATTAGTTCGGATTTATTCTGTAAATTCGGATGGCCATGGATTACACTTGTATTGTACAGTATATTAGGTTATAGCACTCTGCTATGGATTACACCTAATATACAGTACATAATACTAGTCTAATACACAGCAAATCTCACCTAACACATACCGAAATTCCGAATTTCCGAATCAAATCCAGCCGAATTTATTTGAATCCGAATGAATCCGAAATGAATTAATTCGAATTTTTCCAAATTTGAATCGATCCGAACCGAAATTTGAAAAAATCTGAATCGATCCGAACCGAAACAAATTTTTCGATCATGCACAAGTCTATTAATAACTTTTATTAGTGTCAGCGATGTCCGGGGCGGCGGATTAGGGGTGTTTAGACTTGGGATTTATGTTAGGGTGTTAGGTTTAAACGTAAATTTTTTCCCTATAGAAATCAATGGGGTTGCTTTGCAAAGATTTTTCATTGCGCACTTCAGTTTTTTTTTTTCGAACACTCTCTCCCTATTGATGTCTATGGGGGAAAGCATGCACAAGCATGTCAAATCAGCTATGGAGAGTGAAATAACGCAACTTTTTTGGCATTAGTTTTGCACTCTTTTTAGCGCAAAACTCGTAATCTAGGCGTTTGTTCTTTATAAACAAATGTTAAATATTTACTGAACACTCAGGCACTTAGCATGAATTCTGCACTCCATGTTACATTTACAATTTATAAAGTGAAATTCAAATTCAATGTTGATTCTCTTAGTCTAATAGTTAATTAATAAGTCTAAGAGAATCAACGTTCATTGTGCTACATTTGCCAATCTGAAAAAAATGTAAATGAATCAAATATATTTGAAATAAAATATTTGTTTCTGTAGATATTTAGGGCTAGATTACAAGTGAAGCGCTAATTTAACTTGTACCCGTAAAGGGGCATAATTGCCCATGTACGGGGCGCTTATTAAATAACCAGCCATTACAAGTGGCTGGGTAAAGCTCCAGTGAGCTTACGGTAGCACTTTGCACTAAGGGAAATTAACTCTTAGGTCAGACCTCTGGTGAATTAAAAAATATCCCCCAATTGCCCCCCAAATACAGTGTACAGTTTCCTTCATAAAATAAAAATTAGTAGTATCACAAAGCAGTTACAAGGGGTTGAAGTGAGGGGAAGTGGGGTGTAAGAAAAAAAAATGGCACTGAAAAGTGCCTTTACATTTCGGTCTATGGCTGGCTGTATTTATACTGTTAATATATATGTATATGCTAATATACATATATATTTATGTGTTAATACGTCTTCCATAGTCACGTTGATTGGAATAGCCGTGTTAGTCCAGAGATTTCGATATCAAAATAACAAGAGTATTGCATTGAGCAATGATACTTTTTTTATTGGACTAACTATACATTTATAAGTTGACAAGCTTTCGGAAGAGTTCCTTCCTTTATCAAGTCTGGAGCAATACTGACCAATTCAATGGAATTTACAGATTATATCTTAAAACACAGAATAGCTAAGAAGACAGAAAGTGCAGGGAGAGGAGGAGGTGTCGTAAAAATCATGAGGGGGGCTTAGGTAACAGGCAGACAGTGTCCAGTGTAGGAGAACAGACAGGGGAAATATATAGCTATACATAGAGCATATACTAACATAAAGTTATATCTCAAAATTGAATCAATTTCTATAAAGATGTGAAATTGTATATACAGGGGGAATACAAAGTTAAAAAAGACAAAAGTGTGGACATAGGCTTACCTGTGTACCTATGTATAAAGAATGTGGAATATACAATGTAATTGACTAAATGAAAGTACATTACAAAAAATTCTGATAATGTGTTAAAAATCCACATTTAGTCCAGAATTAAACAAGTTGAAATGCATTATCATTTTCATTTCAAAGGTTTTTCTTTCCATGGTGTTTTTGAAGTTGCCTCTGAGAATTTTGATTTTGAGGTTTTGGATGGAGTTGTCAGGTTGGGTGAAATGGTGACCAACAGGGGTGCAGTATTTTGTTCACAGTGGTTTTTGATTGAGTGTCTGTGTAAGTTCATCCGAAGGTGCAGTTTTTGGCTTGTTTCTCCAATATAGCATCCCACTTCACATGCAGTGCAATGTATCATGTATACCACATTTGCAGATATACATGAATATGCCCCTTTAATGTTATAGGATTTATTATTGTGATTTGCTGTGCTGCTTTCACAAACGTGTTGACACAGTTTGCAGAGAGCTTTATAGCAGCACTTGGTTCCATTCTGAGTGTTCTTTTTCTCAAGGGGTAGCTTCATATGTACCAGTTTCTGCTTTAGTTTAGGTGGTTGTCTGTATGCCAGGATTGGGGGTTTTGGAAAGATTTTTTTGAGTGTGGGATCCTCTAGGAGTAGTGGCTGTAAGTCTTTTATAATTTTTCTTATCCCTTCCACAGCAGGATTGTATTTGACTACTAGTGGGGTACGTGATATGTTTTTCTTCTTCTTATATTGTAGCAATTGTTCATGTGGAGTATTGAGGGCAGAGTTAATTTTTTTATTTATAATCCTTGTTTTGTAACCTTTTTCTCTGAATGATTGGGACAGTGTGATGAGGTGTGTGTCACATTCCTTGGTATCTGAGCAAATTCTGTGGTATCTTGTAGCCTGACTGTAGATTATGGATTTTTTAATGTGATTGGGGTGGGAGCTGGAGCTGTGGAGGTAGCTGCATCTATCTGTTGGTTTCCTGTATACAGATGAGTGCAGTTTGCCATTTGTGATGGATATTGTTGTATCCAGGAAGCTGACACAGTCTCTAGAAAAGTTAATTTTAAGCTTGATTGATAAGTAAGTAGATGGAGTGGTTGAAGATGAAATAATTGTGAGTAAGTATAAATGCTGTAAGTTTGCTGACTGTAGAAGCACTATATGCCTGGTTAGGGCTGTCGGAGGAAAAAAAGTTTAAGCAGACATCAATATCATCTTTATGTGGAATATTGCTGTACAGGGATTCCACATCCATTGTCACAAGTATAGTATCCTCTGGCAATTATGTTATCTGGCTGATTTTGTTCAGAAAATCAGTGGTGTCTTTTATTAAGCTAGTGGTGTTAATAACTAAAGGCTTAAGAATGTTCTCCACTAGGCCCGATATTTGCTCAGTCAGAGTGTCCATGCCTGTTATTATTGCTCTTCCTGGGTTCCCTGGTTTGTGGATTTCTTTTTTGTGTACACAGGACTACATCACAGAGGGAAATAGACAATTATCAGATCAAACTTATCACAAAAAACTGGAAAAGGACCCCACCCAGGAATACACTTTGCAACTTATCACGTACCCCACTAGTAGTCAAATACAACTCTGCTGTAGAAGGGATAGGAAAAATTATAAAAGACTTACAGCCACTAATCCTAGAGGATCCCACACCCAAAAAATCTTTCCAAAACTCCCAATCCTGGCATACAGACAACCACCTAACCTAAAGCAGAAACTGGTACATAGGAAGCTACCCCTTGAGAAAAAGAACACTCAGAATGGAACCAAGTGCTGCTATAAAGCTCTCTGCAAACTGTGTCAACACGTTTGTGAAAGCAGCACAGCATATCACAATAATAAATCCTATAACATTAAAGGGGCATATTCATGTATATCTGCAAATGTGGTATACATGATACATTGCACTGCATGTGAAGTGGGATGCTATATTGGAGAAACAAGCCAAAAACTGCACCTTCGGATGAACTTACACAGACACTCAATCAAAAACCACTGTGAACAAAATACTGCACCCCTGTTGGTCACCATTTCACCCAACCTGACCACTCCATCCAAAACCTCAAAATCAAAATTCTCAGAGGCAACTTCAAAAACACCATGGAAAGAAAAACATTTGAAATGAAAATGATAATATACTTCAACTTGTTTAATTCTGGACTAAATGTGGACTCTGGATTCTTAACACATTATCAAAAATTTTTGTAATGTACTTTCATTTAGTCAATTACATTGTATATTCCACATTCTTTATACATAGGTACACAGGTAAGCCTATGTCCACACTTTTGTCTTTTTTAACTTTTGTATTCCCCCTGTATATACAATTTCACATATTTATAGATATTGATTCAATATTGATATATAACTTTATGTCAGTATATGCTCTATGTAAAGCTATATATTTCTCCTGTCTGTTCTCCTACACTGGACACTGTCTGCCTGTTACCTAAGCCCCCCTCATGATTTTTACGACACCTCTTCCTCTCCCTGCACTTTCTGTCTTCTTAGCTATTCTGTGTTTTACGACATAATCTGTAAATTCCATTGAATTGGTCAGTATTGCTCCAGACTTGATAAAGGAAGGAACTCTTCCGAAAGCTTGTCAACTTATAAATGTATAGTTAGTCCAATAAAAATAGTATCATTGCTCAATGCAATACTCTTGTTATTTTGATATGTGTTAATATATATACACATATAAACACATAAATAAATATGTATGTAAATATTCATAAACATATATATTTAAAAAATTTCAATGTAGTGACTTTACTGCCAGTTGGAAAATGAAGGAAGCAGTGATATTTTTTTGAAGAAACTGTTTTAAAATAAAATGCAGGTTTTTTTTTCTCTTCCTCTCTCTCTTTGTTTTCTTAACCCCCCTTTTCCCCACTCAGTCGACTATTGGTTTGGCCCTCACACTATTCGTATCATACCTTCCACTTCTTCCAACTGGCCCACATCCTTACTTACAAATAACCAGAGTCTACTAGTGGACTCTGCCTTGTACTAATCAAATTCTTAAAATGTTTGTCAGTTACGTTTAAAAACTATACCTCAGAAATTACCAGTATTGAGATTGATATAAGTTTATAAAACACTGTTAATATGAGTTATGTTCAAAATTCCTAATGTTTGGTGAAATTTCCTGAACCTTGAAGGAAAACAGAAAACAAAAAGAGCTAGCCTGGAATGACCATGTAGATATATTTTAGGACTCAATATATGGACTCTGCTGTTTCACCCTTTAGGGTCCTAACCCAGTACACAGACAAGATGGACTTTACTCATTGTTCATACTTCCTGGACAAAACTATAACATCTGTACTATCTTGTCGTGATGACTCTATTTGAATGTCCTGTACTACATCATTGCTATTTTTCTTATGTTAAATAAAGCTCTTTTAAAAAAATAAAAATAAATTAATGCAGACTTCACAGAGGCAGTAATGATCAATGATTCTCCAGTTTGGAGAGAAATTATAGTGCAGACTAAAGTGTGACTGAACTAATTGAATTCTCTAGGGGGCAGAAATAAACTGATGTTAGTTATTATTACTATTATTATTAATTAAAAATAATAGTAATAGTAATAATAAAAGAAAATGCAGACAGTCTTTTTTAGATTTGATATTGTGAGACATGACTGTGAGACAATATACTTCACAAGGGCACAGTGGCATATTTAGGTTTTGTGCTGCCCTAGGCACTCAAAATGCTGCTGCACTCCCCCCCCCCCCCCCCCCCCCACACACACACACAGGTTTTAGGACATAATATTTTTTGGTGGGGGTTTAATGTGACTTTTTTTTCATGGTATTTCCAAAGATAATGTTTATGTTCAAGTGTGTGTGTAGTGCAGTGTAAATATGTGTAAATGTGTGTGTGTAGTGTAGTGTGAGTGTATAGCGCAGTGAGCATGTATGTGTGGGTGTATTGCATGTCTGTGTAGTGAGACTCAAAAAGTGCTGCCCCCCTCAAAAATCTGCCTCCCTAGGCAAGTGCCTTGTTTGCCTAAGCCAAGAAATGCCCCTGCAAGAGCAATAAAGTGTTTATCAATTACTCATGCTAGGTCTAAATGTAGGTGAAAAATCCAGACCACACTTCTAGAATGCTCTGCAAAGCCCACAGCTAGCCACCTTTTGTTCTATCCAGCAAGAATATGATACCAAAGCAAACAGACATGTGAACAATTTACAATTAAATTTAAATTAAATCAAGTTGCAAGCTTTTTTTCTAATGTTTTGTGCTTGTAATTTTGTTTTTCCATGCTGCTACAGTTTCACATTTGATGTGCGAGGTATAATTTACTTGGAACCTCATTCAACAATAGATATTAATGGAAAAAACACCCACTAAGAAAACTGTGAAAAATATAGGTGAAGTGATGCCCAATGAATTGCAAGTATGACCTCCCCTATACAATGAGGCCCCATATAACCTCACAAGCATCTATAAATCTTGGCAACTGTGTGATGAGGTGAGCTGTACTATAGTCAGCTGAAGAGGGGGTTCTGGAGCATGGCTGTATTTTCCTAAGTTTCACAAAGGAAAAATAGGAAATACATAGGGAAGGTTGTTCAGTGGGGAGAAAACTTAGATAAAAGTGCTAAACTAGGGTTATCCTACAAAATGCAGTACAGCTGGGAGCTCTATATATGCAAATTCGTATTTAAGGCTCTTAATAAATTTGAGAGAGGATGCACTACATAAATAACAGTAATTACTTCAGGCTTAAAGCAGCTACAAAAGTCTTGCTAAACAACAATGTACATAACCTTGGATAGAGGAGGATTGCCTGTTACTGTATTTTAGGGTTGGATTGACCATGTTAAGCTGGATCAGACTGAAATACTTTAGGAAAGTTCTCCTCTGTGAAATCATAATTGGGGTAAAAGAGGCTTCTGCCAGGTTGTCACTCGCCATAAAACAAGCTATTGAGTTGTTCGACCCTGGTTGAGAAAGTCTCCCTAAGGGTGAGGAGGGAAACTAGATGTGGACTCCCTGCCCAATTTGCTTAGAGAGATATGGCTGAACCTCTCTGTTGGGGCCCACAGGAGGCTGAAATGATCATCTAGGGTTGCCATGTTCCTTGTTCAAAGAAGGATTGCCTGGTATTTTGGGGTTGGACTGACCTTGTTAGACGGGATCAAACTGATACACTTCAGGAAAGTTCTCCACTTTGGAAAGCACAATTGGGCTAAAAGAGGCTGCTCCCAGGTGGTACCTCACCATAGAACAAGCTAACGAGCTGATGTTAATTTCTGGTTGAGCGCTTCTCACTCTGTGTATAGCTATATACATTACATGGAAACATTTAACAATTTTCAAGCAGTCTTTTATGGGAAAAAATAACTTTACTAACTTGCATGTGACCTAATTTTCCTTCACTTCTCATTGTATTTCTCCACATTTTACGTTAACAAAATAAAAAATAGACATTTACTCACCATAAACACTATAGAATAAGGTAGCTGTTATGTGTATTTACATAATATATTCTTCTTCCACTGTCAGTAGTAATTTTCTTAACAACCATGTTATAAAAATAAGCAATAAACTGTGTTTAAACTCATTAAAAACTTGTGAAAGTAAAGTGAAAATGAGTGAAGTTCATTTAAATTAGATATTTTTCTGCTCCTACTGTGAGAAAAAAAACCTGTTCATTATATGTTCAAAGGAGAACTGGAACAAAGGCTAAATTCCTAGCTGTCACATTTCAGAGATGAAGTGTTAAAACAGTAGGTACAAGGTTGACCTGAGTATAGCGTTGACATGACCTTCTTGGGTGGTGTAGAAAAGTTCACATTTTAGGACACTGAACATAGATCTCTCTTCAATTTGGAAACTTCGATCTCCTCTATTATAAACACATTGATTGGAAATGTTTATATACTAAAAGGAAGTTAAAAATGCTGAAAAAGAATAATTTTTCCCTAATAATGCTTAAATCAGCTTGTAAACAGAATCTGCCATGCCGCCACAACGTTGTTTTAGTGGTATGTTTAAATTTTAGAACTTTTCAGCATCTATGTGTGTTCTGTACAAGAATACAAGATTACACAACAACTTTCAGATTTGCAAGCCTTTGTGAGATTAATTAAAATAATGATACTGGTGTGAAAACACATTAATTCCTGGTTTAATTCTGCAAGCTGGCACACATTTCTAAAGCTTTATTACTTCATCTATTCTAAAGAGATAATAATACAAAAAAGTCATACTCCAGATAAAAAAACACCTTGGAATATTTGTGCGTTTTGATGATTAAATTTTTTAGAAAGAATTTTGTTAAGAATGCTTCCTCTATATATTCCTTACTTTTGACATAATGTGCAAATGATATAGCTTTCTCCTTTTGTATTCTTAAAGGTCCTTAACAGCAATTCCACATATAGATTCTAATTTTTAATTCCAAGAAAATGCAAAGATGAACTTTATTTACTAGTCGCTTTCCTGGAAATTGTGGCAGTTTCTTCTTTAAGTGTTGAAAGAAACTCATTAGTGACAAATCTCCAGGCGTTCTTGGAGGTATAACTTTCTTTCAATTTTATCATAGGAATGTTTTCATCTTTAAATATTCTCTCAGGCATATTGTCAAAACATCTTTATATTTGTAAGTGATGGGCTCCATCTGGCTTGCCGTACAAAACAAAGTTATTCCTACATTTGTTTTCTCTAACCCACTGACATACATTATAGCTATAGCTATATATTTTTAGCCAAGTCAATAGATGATTTATTTCTCAAACTACAAAGTCATTTTTTAAATCAAGGGGTGGGTGGAATTGCCAAATTCAAGTGTACTTGGCTATATGTTCTTGCACAAAATATTTCCTGAAGGAAGTATTCATTCAGCCAATGACCTGAAGGGTTAAGAAAACAGAAAGACATAGTTTTACAGAGCTATTGTTATGGAGGTTGCCAGGGAAACCATTGCTGGAATGTTTAAAAGTGTTGTTACTCCACAAACCCACAAGAGTATAGTTTGAGGGCCTTGGGTGCTTTAATCCTGTCAATTAGCTGCTATGTGGTAGGGTTTATATGACTTGATCAGATTAGATGCCTGCCTGTAGCTATGGGTTACATACTCGCCAAGCTATACAGATTAACTTAGGCAAAAAATGCATTCACGTGATATCAAAAGCACAAAGCAAACTATATCCATCACTTTACCTTATTTAACACAGTTCACATGCACTAATATAATATGATGAATTATTTTATTTGTTTGACTGAATTCATTATTAATTGTAAAGAAAACATATAAAATATAATTTGTTCATTTGTTTAATTATACATTTGACATTGAGTAGCCTTTATTGTTTTCTGTTGTTAAAAAATTACAATTTAAAATATTCACTGTAAATTAGAAGCAATACCAAGTCTGTATAAAATAAATTACCTTTTAGTATCATTTGTAAGTATATACAAGTTAAAAAAAGAGGTGCTATTTAATCTGTACCTGATAGATATTTGCTTTTCAAAATGTCTATTATTTTCCAAAAGGCTTCATATTTATTTACAGTGCTTTGTGGTTTCTAAATTTTGCTATAGATAGGGGTTTGCATGAGTTAAAAACTCTGGTGTCTATTATCAGATATAGCTGTATGGGTAAACTGCCACGAGAAAGATAACAAAAAATAGTCATTTTAATAAGATTTGCTAAATGCATTTTTACACTGTATCTCAATTCTGTTATTATCATCCTACATGGGCATGTGGGCTTAGTGTCACTTGGTCAAAAGCTATGACTAAATATTTAATTTTATGGACTTCATTTTACCCATTATTAATTGCCAGTTATGGTATTTTGGTTAATTAGGGGGTTGTGTCCCCAGTTTATTCTGACAGTACTGTCTAGGTGAAAGGATATACCCCAGTTTATTCTTTATATTGCTTAGAGGAAAAAAGAAGCATTGATTGGCTGAGTGGGAAATGCAGCAGATAGATGTGGGAGATTTAGACATTGTTAAATAAAGTTTTCTGCCTGTATTAAAAAATGTTGGTAGCCTCAGTTTTAATTCATTATTCAGATTATACAGTGCTATATTTCAGCAAATTAAAAAACTCTATAACATGGCCAATAAACGTAAAAATAAATAAATATTACAAATAAAAAAAAAAAGTTAATTTAAACATATTACGGAGTTTAAAAAAAGAAAAAAGAAAGGGACAGAAAAGACAATATAAAACTTTCATGTTTCAGACAGAGTATGCACTTTTAAATACATTTCCAATTTACTTATATTTATCTAATTCACTTTTTTTCTCTTGTAATGTTAGACTCAGGAGCAACAATGTGCTCCTGGGAACTAGCTGGTGGTTGGTGGCTGCACATATATGTTTCTTGTCATTGGCTCATTAAGTGTGATCAGCTAGCTCCCTGTAATGCATTGCTGTTCCTTCAACAAAGCACAAAAGGGGAATGACACAAATTACATATTAGACCATGCAAAGTCAAAAGAACTTTTCAATTTACTTCTATCTGAATCATGAAATAAAGTGTTGGGGTTTCACGTCCCTTTAAATTTAAGTTATTTATTTGGTTTCTGTTATTGATGGTCACTGTCTGAAAATGACAACCCCCTCAGCTTAAAGGGACAGTCTACTCCAGAATTGTTAATTTTTAAAAAGATTGCATAACCAAAATGGTTATATTATTATACTTATTACCTCTGTGATTACCTTGTATCTAAGAAAGAATGCTTCCCTTATTTCAGTACTTTTGACAGACTTATATTTAGCCGATCAGTGCCCTCCTCATTTGTAACTCAACGGGCGTGGTTACAATGTTATCTGTATGGCACACATGAAATAACGCCCTCTAGCTGTGAAAAACTGCCAAATGCATTGAAATAAGGCGTGGCCTTCAAGGGCTAGAAATTAGTATGTGAGCCTACCTAGATTTAGCTTTCAACAAAGAATACCAAGAGAACAAAGCACATTTATGATAAAAGTGAATTAGAAAGTTGTTTAAAATTGCTTTCCCTATCAGAATTATGGAAGTTTAATTTTGACTAGACTGTCCCTTTAACTAGTGGAAAGCGACACTGCCAACAAGGATAAAAATACTACTATTTTTTACCCCAAGTAAAAAACAAAAACACTATATTATTATTTATCTTGATGGTGGTTCCTGTAGCCATAAACAACTTTCTATAGTGCCATAATACCTCATTGTTTTACTAAGAGCAAATATGGTTACTTTGCTTTCCCTGTTCCTAGGGGCATTTGTATGAAAATCATGATTTGTCCCCTTCCCCATAGAGGTTGGAGTGCATTCTAAAGACTTCAGAACCCCTATCATATTAGATCCTACACAGTTATCCCTTCATCTGTGCAGTTGCCATAGCAACATATTTGACAAGCTTTTCAAAGTGTATGTCCCTGTGCTATAAAACAGTGCAAATTGTGCTAAGCTGTCAGTTTTAAGTGCATTTAGAACATTTATTTTGTAAGCAGCTCACTACTTATTTGCTGATTTATACTATGCATATACAGGAAGCCCTCGGTTTACGCCTGGGTTAGGTTCCAGAAGGAATGGTTGTAAATTGAAACTGTTGTAAATTGAAACCCAGTTTATAATGTAAGTCAATGGGAAGTGAGGGAGTTAGATTCCAGGCCCCTCTCAAAATTGTCATAAGTAACACCTAATACATTATTTTTAAAGCTTTGAAATGAAGACTTTAAATGCTAAACAGCATTATAAACCTAATTAAATAATCACACAACAGACTGTATCATCAAAATAAGTTTAATGAACAAAAACATTTTTTACTTGAATTTTTCGGCAAATAGTTCTCTGCATTGTTAGCATGTTAGATAATATTGGGTCTGCACCTATTCTATGCATTTCAATCTGCAGTGATTAATAGGCAGTTAGGCACCCTCACCTCAAGCAGCTGGACAGGAAGATAAAAGGGAAGTGGCTGCTAGATCTTGTTGCTCGATAGGTCTGGTCTGCTCTGTGTACACAGATCAATATTAGTCTGCTAAGTTGCATAACTTTGCTGCAACACAAGCGGACAGCTCCACCTACTGGCTATTATAATTAGTGCACTGCTTTTCAATAGCAGTCACATGACTGAAAAAAAAAGGTTGTTATTCCAAAACGGTGCAAATTGAACCGGCGTAAACCGAGGGCCACCTGTGCATGTATATATATATATATAGTAACATAGAATACTCAGGCACTCCTTTAGATAAAACGTTCTCAAAGTTTATTCAAATACTTCCATGATAAAAGCAAACAAAAAATGTCAAGTAGCAAAAAAAGTCTCAGTTTCACAGACAAATTTCCACTTGTTGACACTAGCACATAAAACTCAGTAAATGAGGACTGCTGGGATCCTGTGCAGCAGACATGTTTCGTGCTCCAACAGCACTTGTTCACTGCTATATATATATGTATCTTTAAAGCGTCTGCATGTGGCCCTTGGCTTCCGATAGCAAAGGCATTATGTGCTCATATGATATATATTACAGAGTTTGTGCAGTCACTGTTATTTTTAGCTGCAGTGGGAAATATAATATTTTTTAAATGTAAAATGTAAATAACAGATGGATGTAATGATTATAAAGCATACACAAAGCTGTAGTTTTTTACAGTGCCAGATTTAACCTCTTCACGCCGTTAGGACGGCATGGAATGTCCTACTTTATATGGTGTACTGCAGCCTCCTCCTTTTAGTTAATGAAAAATCAGACTTGGGGCATGCCTAGGAGCATAGGCAGTCCCACATGACCTGATCCTGGAATTGAAAACATGTGAACGCATCGACAATCGAGTGATTTCAATTTTCTTTCATGATTCAGATAGAGCATATCTGTTGGAAAACATGACTACGTAGCCTCAGAAGAAGCAATATTGTGAGCTAGCTGGCTGCTGCACATAGCTGCCTCTTGTCATTAGTTCACCCAATTTGTTCAGCTAGCTCTAAGTAGTGCAAAATTTGATAATAGGGGTAAATTAGAGGATTGTTGCAGATAGTGATAACTTATTTTATTGGACTAACATTGCATATTACATTTTTTTTTTTTAAACATCCTAGGTTTCTTTTCTACTTAACAATAGTAAAGACAAAAAGAAAATCCAAAAGGTAATGCTATAAATATCTAATCACTATTCTGTGGCAACAAACAAGAGCAATCTACTTGTATTTTCAAATTCTACTTCTATTCTGGTTATCTTGGGAGTATTGTGAATGTTTGTGCAGGTTAAAAAAAAACAACTATTGTCCATAACAGCTTTTTTTTACTGGAAAATAGTAAAAGTTGTTACAAGTGGAGTGCTATTTATTGCTCCCTCTCAAGCGTTAGCTGTGCTAGAAGTAAGTTTTTTGCACATCAGGTTGCGTTCGTATTATGAGTTAAAGGTTAACTGTTTTTGCTTGCGTGCTAACACGACGAGCGTAAAAAGCCGAATTTAGGATATCCTATTCCCCCATAATAGTCAATGGAGCAAAAAAAGTTGAAAAAAAAACACACTACTCACACACAAACACGATTGCATATTCTCAAGTGTGCTAATCCAACATGAAAATACGAATATATCAAATTTCAATGTTCTTCACATAGAAGAATGTGATCTATTTATTCATAAATACTTATTTCTACATATACCTGTGCACGTCGGGCTTTCCGCTTGTAGTACAAGTTGAAAGTAAACACAATTGCAATCAAACCCCCTGCGATAAACCCCATTTTGCTCCGGCCTAACGGTATACATGCCACTTGTAATCTAGCTCTATGTCTTTCTATTGCTATTATTATCTTGGTCTTAAATTAATGACAGCTTACTATTTTTAAATTACAGATTTTCCTCGTGCATCATCATGGCTAAATGTCCCATGAATATGTGCATTTTGTTTGTGTATTCTTACTGTGTTTTATTTTGGAACAATATGTTCTTGCGTTAAAGGTTAACTGTTTTTGCTTGCGTGCTAACACGACAAGCGTAAAAAGCCGAATTTAGGATATCCTATTCCCCCATAATAGTCAATGGAGCAAAAAAAGTTGAAAAAAAAAACACACTACTCACACACAAACACGATTGCATATTCTCAAGTGTGCTAATCCAACATGAAAATACGAATATATCAAATTTCAATGTTCTTCACATAGAAGAATGTGATCTATTTATTCATAAATACTTATTTCTAAATATACCTGTGCACGTCGGGCTTTCCGCTTGTAGTACAAGTTGAAAGTAAACACAATTGCAATCAAACCCCCTGCGATAAACCCCATTTTGCTCCGGCCTAACGGTATACATGCCACTTGTAATCTAGCTCTATGTCTTTCTATTGCTATTATTAGCTTGGTCTTAAATTAATGACAGCTTACTATTTTTAAATTACAGATTTTCCTCGTGCATCATCATGGCTAAATGTCCCATGAATATATGCATTCTGTTTGTGTATTCTTACTGTGTTTCATTTTGGAACAATATGTTCTTGTGCATTAGACATATACATGGCCCAAAAATTAATTTTCTATGAACCATTTGTCACAGAAAAAAACATTTCTTTTGTTTCCGATATTCTTTAAGAGGGTTATTCAGAATACATTTGTTAACGAAAATCTATTTGCTATTTCCTATGGATTATTACTAAATCTTTATTTAACAGAAAAAAAATCACCTTTCTAAGCTTTTCCTATCTAATAGTGTAATATATAATATTTTGAAGCCTTTCCTATCCTTAAAAAGACTTTCCCACAGAACTCTCAATGCAGACAGATCACATATAATTGTTCAATCATACTGAATAACACTGCCAGCTATATTATATAGGTACTTGTGTTATTCTATACATTAGGAAGACACTCTGATCCCTCCACTGTATTAAAACATTAACCCTCATGTTATTTACCTCATACCTACTAGATCACTTAAAGGGACATGAACCCCAATTTTTTTCTTTCATGAGTTAGAAAGAGCATACAATTTTAAACAACTTTCTAATTTACTTCTATTATTTTGCTTCATTCTCTTGGTATTCTTGGCTGAAAAGAATATCTAGATATGCTCAAGTGCTGCTGATTGGTGGCTGCACATTGATGCCTCGTGTGATTGTTTCACCCATGTGCATTGCTATTTCTTCAACAAAGGATATCTAAAGAATGAAACAAATTAGATAATAGAAGTAAATTGGAATGTTGTTTAAAATTACATTCTCTACCTGAATCAGGGAAGAAAGTTTTTGGGTTTAGTGTCCCTTTAAAGCATCAGCATCTTTAGGATATCTTCCACTCATTAACTGTTTTCGAATCTAATAGCTATTAGCTCTTACCTCCTTAGACAGTTTCAACCCTTATCATGCCCTCCTCCTATTACAGTAACCATTTTGCACCATAAATGCTATTAACTTTTATCTATATAACCCTAACTGCAATGTGCCCTAAAATATTAATCCTTTCCTTCCATGGCCATTGTTAACTGTTAAACACATTACTAATTAGCTTCTAGCCTTAAAATAGATTGCTAGGTAACAAATGTGGGTTGTTAAAGGGTAATATTATTTAGAGTTAATAAAGGATTAATTAAGTATTATATATTGCAGATAAGTTTTGTGGCAGTAAGACACACAGGATTATTAGTGATGAATATATCTGTCTTGTTTGAGATATATTGTGGATGGGCGAGGTTAGGATTACTATTGCAGTAGGTGTTCTCTGATATAGAAGTTCTACCAATATGTGTAAATAACACTTTTACCTAAATAATATAGGTAATATTCAATTTTGTGGCATGGGTCAGTACCATAAGGTGGTAATGAGATGTCACTAAAAACTAGCAAAGGGTTTGTTTGAGATGTAAAAATTGATTCAATATAAAAAAAAAAAAAAAATAGCTGCAACACAATTAAGATTCCTTTTTGTGATTGGACTGAGATCTTGCTCTAAAAATGTAAATTGTTAAAATGATTTGTTCTGTAGAAAACTTGCATGAATTAAGACTAAATTGTATTTTCTATATACATGTTTTCATGATCAGGCACTATATATTAGTCATACGTTTGTCAAAGCTGTCTTCGTACTACATCTACAAAAACAATTTTTAGCTATGCATATGTAGCATAACAATTATTTTCAATCTTGCTGTATCACGTGTTGGGGTTAACTGATGTTCTTTTATTAGGTAGCTGTATTAAATCTATAACTAAAATAATGTGAGAATCCAGATAGTTAATAAAACTCTTTTAACATATGGGCATTATCCAAATTGTCCTTCAATTAATCCTAAATAGGACATCTCTGAAGTAATATTAGGGATTATCAAGCTTAAAGCAGAACCATCTGATTTTATGTTGGATGCACGTAAATCTTCTCAGAATTGAAATACTAGGAAATCAAGGCATTATCTGATTCTATGTTCTTATATTGACATGATAACCAAATGTTGAAGCACTAGAAAGTGATGCAGTAAACCTGTAAAAAAGCTGACTAGAAAATATCACCTGGACTCTATGTAAGAAAGGAAGATATTTTACCGAAACATTTTCTCAGTAGGCACAAAGAAACATAGAAAACATACCATTTGACAAAAGATAAGAACCAAAGAGGCCCATCAAGTCTACCTAGATTGCATGTTACTTTTTCCTTAGAATAGCCTTATGAATGTCCCAGGCATTTTTTTTATTCTTTTACAGTCTTTGTGTTTATCACCTCAATTGGAACTTCATTCCATGAATCCACCACCCTTTCTGTAAAAAAAATGCTTCCTCCCATTTCTCCTGAATCTGCCACTCTTTAACTTAAGATTGTGACTAGGGATGGGTGAATGTTTCTAAAAATTAGAAATTTAAAACGAATTTTGATACATTCGAATGTTTATATAACATTCTAACATTCTATTTTCGAATTTTCGTTTTCTAATTTTTCAATAAAATTCGAAAATATTCGTTCGAATAATAGAATGTTTAGCTATGTATTCATTCAATTTCGAAATATTCAAATTCGAATATGACATTCAAATTTGAAATAGTATTTCTAGTCTACAACTGTGTTTAATAAATGTAATATTCGAATTTGAATGCTACATTCGAATTCGAATGTCACATTCGAATTTGAAATAGTATTTCTAGTCTAATACTGTGTTTTAATGTGATATTCGATTCGAATGTGATATTGGATTTGAATGTGACATTCGAATTCGAAATAGTATTTGTAGTCTAATACTACTGTGTTTTATAAATGTAATAATCAATTCGAATGTGACATTCGATTTGAATGTGATATTCTATTCGAATGTGACATTCAAAATAGTGTTTCTAGTCTACAATTGTGTTTTATAAATGTAATATTCGAATTTGAATGTGATATTCGAATGTAACATTCAAATTTGAATGTGACATTCGAATTCGAATGTGACATTCGAATTCAAATGTGACATTCGAAAACTGTAAATAACATTCGAAAACCGAATTTTTAAGAATATTCGTTCTTATCAACATTCTATTATGTACATCGAATTTCTACAATAACATTCGTTCTAACATTCGAATTCGGATATAAACACATTCGCCCATCCCTAATTTTGACCCCTTTTTTGGTATTTCCAAGTGATTTAGCAAATAAGCATTGTGTCCCTTTAAAGTGTCTGAATTAAAAAAAAAAAAAAAAAATTGAAATTTGAAACACAGCATTGGAAGACACAATTTCTCAATTTGAGGCTAAAGTCAAAATATACATTCAAGTTATATTAAATCCGTAAGTACAGAAAGAGAAGACCGCACAGAAGAAACAGTTGGCTAGATTACGAGTTGTGCGTTATGGTTAAAAAGCAGCGTTGAGAGGTCCCAACGCTGCTTTTTATCGCCCGCTGGTATTACGAGTCTTGAAATGACAGGCTCACCGCTCACTTTTTTGGCCAGACTCGGAAATACCACAAATCCACTTACGTCAATTGCATATCCTATATTTTAAATGGGACTTGCATAGCACTGGTATTACGAGTCTAACCAAAAGTGAGCGGTACAGCCTCTCCTATCAGGACTGATACCGCATTTAAAAGTCAGTAGTTAAGAGTTTTACACTACAACGCCGTAGCATAAAACTCTTAACTAAAGTGCTTAAAAGTACACTAACACCCATAAACTACCTATTAATCCCTAAACCAAGGCCCCCCCACATCGCAAACACTAAAATAAATTGTTTAACCCCAATCTGCCGAGCCAGATATCGCCGCCACTATAATAAATATATTAACCCCTAAACCGCCGCACTCCCACATCGCAAACACTAGTTAAATATTATTAACCCCTAATCTGCCTGCCCTAACATCGCCGACACCTACCTAAATTTATTAACCCCTAATCTGCCGCCCCCAACGTCGCCACCACTATAATAAAGTTATTAACCCCTAAACCTAAGTCTAACCCTAAACCTAGCACCCCCTAACTAAAATATAATTTTAATAAATCTAAAAAAATTACTATCATTAACTAAATTATTCCTATTTAAAACTAAATACTTACCTGTAAAATAAACCCTAAGATAGCTACAATATAACTAATAATTACATTGTATCTAGTTTAGAGTTTATTTTTATTTTACAGGCAACTTTGTATTTATTTTAACTAGGTACAATAGTTATTAAATAGTTATTAACTATTTAATAACTACCTAGCTAAAATAAAGACAAATTTACCTGTAAAATAAAACCTAACCTATGTTACAATTACACCTAACATTACACTATAATTAAATTAATTACCTAAACTAAATACAATTAATTACAATTTAAAAAAATGATCTAAAGTACGAAAACAAACAAACACTAAATTACAGAAAATAATAAAATAATTTCAAGAATTTTAAACTAATTACACGAACTCTAATCCCCTAAAAAATAAAAAAGCCCCCCAAAATAAAAAAAAAGCCCTACCCTACACTAAATTTACAAATAGCCCTTAAAAGGGCCCTTTGCAGGGCTTTGCCCCAAAGTATTCAGCTCTTATACCTGTAAAAAAAGTACAATACCCCCCCAACATTAAAACCCACCACCCACACACCCAATCCTACTCTAAAACCCACCCAATACCCCCTTAATAAAACCTAACACTAACCCCTTGAAGATTACCCTACCTTGAGAAGTCTTCACCCAACCGGGCCGAAGTCCTCAACCAAGCCGGCAGAAGTGGTCCTCCAGACGGGCAGAAGTCTTCATCCAAGCCGGGAAGAAGAGGTCCTCCAGACGGACAGAAGTCTTCATCCAGGTGGCATCTTCTATCTTCATCCATCCGGCGCGGAGCGGCTCCATCTTCAAGACATCCGACGCAGAGTATCCTCTTCAAATGACGTCCAACTGAAGAATGAAGTTTCCTTTAAATGACGTCATCCAAGATGGCATCCCTTCAATTCCGATTGGCTGAT
The DNA here is from genome assembly GCF_027579735.1 of Bombina bombina. Lineage (NCBI taxonomy): Eukaryota > Metazoa > Chordata > Amphibia > Anura > Bombinatoridae > Bombina > Bombina bombina. The sequence goes on along the minus strand of NC_069502.1, from coordinate 309,975,302 downwards.
AGAATTCTATCTGTCAATCGGAATTAAGGTAGAAAAAATCCTATTGGCTGATACAATCAGCCAATAGGATCAGCCAATAGAATGCGAGCTCAATCCTATTGGCTGATTGCATTTTATTTAGATTTATTTAAATTATATTTAAGTTAGGGGGGTTAGGGTTAGGGTTAGACTTAGGTTTAGGGGTTAAGAACTTTAATATAGTGGCGGCGACGTTGGGGGCAGCTGATTAGGTGTTAATAAGTGTAGGTAGGTGGCGGCGACATTGGGGGTGGCAGATTAGGGGTTAATAAATATAATGTAGGTGTCGGCGATGTTGGGAGCAGCAGATTAGGGGTTAATAAGTATAATGTAGGTTGCGGCGATGTCGGGGTGGCATATTAGGGGTTAATAAGTGTAATATTAGGGGTGTTTAGACTCGGGGTTCAAGTTAGGGTGTTAGGTGTAGACATAAAATGTATTTCCCCATAGGAATTAATGGGGCTGCGCTAGGAGCTTTACGCTGCTTTTTTGCAGGTGTTAGGTTTTTTTCAGCGGGCTCTCTCCCTTTGATCCCTATGGGGAAATCGTGCATGAGCACGTTTTGCCAGCTCACTGCTACCGTAAGCAGCGCTGGTATTGAGGTGAGATGTGGAGCAAAATATTGCTCTACGCTCACTTTTCTGCGGCTAACGCCGGGTTTCTAAAAACCCGTAATACCAGCATTGTCTGCAAGTGAGCGGTGAGGGAAAACTGCTCGTTAGAACCGCACCCCTGTTACCGCCAAACTCGTAATCTAGGTGAGTAAATTTCTCATCTAGGGTCTTATGATCAAATATTCTCCTGCTTGGAGAAAAATTGTAATGCAAACTTCACAGGGGCTGAACTCACTGAATACTCAAAGAAAATGAGCGGAACTCTCCAGCCCTGCAAGATCTATCACATTTCTGTATCTGAAGGACATACAATCCCAGTTCAATATAGTACTGCATTATATCATAGTTTTGTTACACTTACACATTGTGCATTGTATTTTATTTATTTTATTTTACACTTCTGATTGGGTGCTTTCAGTATCATTCATTTCAGTATTATTACATCTCTGAGGAAGTGTGCCTGGTGGCACAGAAACACGTCAGATTTTACCTGTGGGTATGACTAACAACTGGATAATATAAATGCACTGTGTATACAATAAATATTTGACTTATTGATTGCAAAAAAGGATGTGTCTGCAACTTTTTCTCTTTTGATATATCATTACATTTAAATGTTGCACTTTCTATTTTCTATTTTAATACATTTAGAATTAGAATCAGCAGTGATTTTACAAATTCTTGTTATGTTTTGAATGTTTCTGTGTTACTAACATATTATGATCATACTTTGTTTATTTCTGTGTATCATTTACAACTTACATTGCACTTTTTTATTTTCCCTGTTGTAAAATTAAACACATCTTCAGAAAGTGGGAAAGACAGGGGAGTTCCTATGGTATGTCTCAAGCTCTTATAGAAAAAATGTGTATTAACTGGCACTGTGCGAATTAAAGTGTGATTGGACTAATAAAGATCCCTACATGAGATACCTAAATTAGGTGCGCCCTACCTCCAATGATTACTGATATAAATTACAAAAAGAAAAATCTCAGACTCCTTATCTCTACTTTTACGATGTAGTAAATCTCCCTGTTCATATCGTAGAGGTCTGTGATAAGCTCTTGCTAGGTACTTTTGCGAGTATCCTCTGTCTTGTAATCTATATCTTAATTCATTAGCACTCTTTTTAAAAGATTCTAGAGTTGAACAATTTCCAGTAAGGAGAACATCCCAGATATTACCAAGGGTTTTCTAATAGAACTTCTTACATTTGTCCTCAGACATAATTATTTTGTGCTTGAAGACAAGTTCTATGTTCAAACATGTGGTACGGCAATATCTACCTTGTGCACTCCAACGTATGATAATTTATATTTAGGGTGGTGGGAGAGCCAGATAGTCTCTAGAAGTGAATATCAGGACTATAGGCAATACATACTCCACTGGTCAAGATACATAGATGACCTCTTCATCATCTGGGACGGCCGAAATCAGAATTAGAAAAATTTATAATGGAGTTAAACAGTAACCCCTTTGGACTATATCTTACATACAATACTAGCCCCTCTGAGATACAACTCTTAGATCTAGCGATAAAAAGAACATGTGAGAATAAATTGGTGACTGAATCATATCGAAAACCAACAGCCACCAATAATATTCTGCATGCCTCAAGTGTCCACCATCCTATGACAGTTAAAAATCTACCAGTGGGTGAATATTAAAGGTTGAGAAGAAATTGTTCAACTCTAGAATCTTTCAAAAAGGGTGCTAATAAATTAAGAGATAGATTACAAGCCAGAGGATACTCGCGAAAGTACCTAGCAAGAGCTTATCACAGAGCTCTACAATATGAACAGGGAGATTTACTACATCCTAAAAGTAGAGATAAGTCTGAGAATACTATCAGATTTATCTCTACCTATAATTCTGCTAGCCCAGAGGTTAGCAAGATTATTAGGAAGTATTGGCATGTGCTGTTATCAGATGAAAAATTAAAATCTCTTTTACCTAAATACCCAAGTTTCACATATAGGCGAGCTCCAAATCTTAAAGATAAGTTGGTATCGAGTCATTACAATAAAAATGCTAAAAGACAGCAGTTATATAAAAGTTCTTTATCATGCAGGGGGTGCCATATATGCCCAAACATGGTTAAAATGACAGTAATCACAGACAGATTTGGCAGACAGCAAAAGATAAACCAATACATAAATTGTAAAACCAAAAATTTAATTTATTTTATGTGGGTATGACCACTAGGAGCCTGGGTACAAGGATCACAGAACACATGTCCAATATCCGTAATGCCAAAAATCATTTAGCTAAATCTAAGAAAATAACCTCAGTAGCTAAACATTTCCTAGAGAAACATAATGGAAATGCAAAAGCAATAAGATGCTGGGGTTTAGAGCAGACTAAATGTGGCATTAGGGGTGGCAATGTAGAAAATGCCCGGTTACAAAAGGAAACCAAATGGATATTTTTGTTGAATATGGTATTCCCTAACAGCATGAATGAATGCAATAATTACTGGGTATATTTATAAATAACTGTTTGATATTGGTCTAAAGTATGATAGAGAGTAATAAAACTAGTTGTAATAAACTGGGAATAAAGCTGTCAGGGTGTACTAATGTGCAAAGTGCACTCATATAAATCATCCTTCAGCCATCTGATTAACTTATTGCATATGTTTTAATATAATATAAACATATGTCAAAAGATGGCCAATAATAATCTACAGTTATATGGAATAACATAATGTATACATCTATCAGCCATTTAAAGCCCCCCTTATAATGAAGAATCCTATAGACTGTAATTCATATATAGGTTACATAAGAGGGGAGAGGATGATCACAGGTTGAAAGGAAATATAATGCTCCAATTAGAGATGTAAACTCAGTAGTTAATAATCTTAATAGCCACGGCTATGATGAAGCTTTTACATTTTAGTTATTGTTATTGAATCCTACAGAGTAAGATATATATGTAGTGGAGAGAATGGATATAATTTATGAGGATGAAATCAGTATACATAATTAATATGTGATAGGACCACTACTATATATGAACTCTGTAGTGACTATCTGGTTGTGTGAATGAATGTGTGAATTAATTTACATTACACGCATTATGTATTGCCAAGATAAGCCTACGCATAGAGGAATTGGGTATTAAAATAAACGCTGTCTTATTTAGAATCTGACATGTCGTATTATCCCCTTGGATGGCATAATTATAAATATTGGGCATTAGTCACTTTACACTCCCCTCATGATGATATTGGTGGGGTGGATAAACAATACATGCCCACTGTTTTCTTACCAATAACAGGGAAACTAACCAGATGGAGTGGTATCATGGGAGTGGGTTCTCCACTCTTTCTTTTAGAATTTGGTGAGATCATCCCCTGTGTAGTTTGCACTGTAATTTTTCTCCAAACTATAGAATATTTGCTTATCAGGCCCATAGAAAGTAATGAATCTCTCTTTGAAACTGAAGCTGAAAAAATGTCTGTTTTATTTTAAATAAAAGAAATACAAAGTGCAATGTATACTGCACAATAAATAGTGGCAGCCATTAAGGACACCCTACTCCATAAAAGCAATGGGTAGTTTAGGGTTTTCGGAATCCATTTTCGGAATCCACCGGGATGCAGCTTCACTGTATTTAGGTGAATACTTTTGGCTGTGCACGCATCCAACATTCTTTTGGCTGCCTCGCGCTGCCAACATTCCTTTGAGGATGCATGCGCAACTGGTGACGGACGCATTACAAATGCAATTATAGTATAGAGTCTACACGGATCCTTTTCCTCTTGGTTGAAATATGCTCAACTACACCACTTTCTACACAAAATTCAAAATAAACAAGACCTACTGAGACCACCTACCCCCTTCAAGCAAACTTGTTTATCAGGTACGATCACTAAAGGCTCATTATCACTAGCAAAATTCTTATTACACAATGCACAATCTACATCCCTTTCTCTCTACATGGCTTGGTGGCATCGCAAACTAGGTGTTAATATGAATACCAAACAATGGCAGAAAATCCTTAAGAACACACGTAAAATCTCTACCTCACCCAAGATCATATAACTTAATTACAAAATCGTCCTACGCTGGTACCTGACCCCAATGAGATACACCAAGCAACATGCTACATAAGTGGTGGCAGATTAACTACCTTTTGGCACAATATTGAAAGTACCTTTCAAACTCTAACAGACAACAATGGTCCTTCTAAATGAGCAGGGATAGGCAAGGTGTCCGTACACGACCTTAGTATATCTTTTCTTTCTGATTAAATAATAGGAAAAAAATATATATATGTAGTGTAAATAAAGTTAGTGGCTTGTCAAGAGACTGCTAGCGATATTGGGTGATAAGTTATGGAATAAATAAAGCCTGAGTGAAATACTGGATGTGCATCTGCATCTGATAACACCCAGCTCTATACAAAAGACACAGTAGCACATGCGTATAGCCGGAGGAGGGCTTGTTATAGAATCAGTGGTATCTGCATCAGTATAATAACACACAGCACTATATAATGACACAGTAGTGACACTGGCACATGGGTATAGCCAGAGGAGGGCTAGTTATAGGACCAATGGTATCTGCATCAGTATAATAACAACCAGCACTATTTAATGACACAGTAGTGACACTGGCTCATGGGTATATCCAGAGGGGGGTTGGTTACAGGATCAGTGGTATCTGCATCAGTATAATAACACCAAGCACTATAAAATAATGTTTTTAATTTCAAATGTACCTTGATGTCCTTCACTAAGGTCTGTACTTTGGAAAATGTCCACCACAGCCTTTGTCTGTGCCTATCCCTGTTAATGAGACACCACCAATAAAATGCAAAATTAGGGCAACTTTAATACCAATAGTACAGAACAAAATCCCTAATAGCCTTATATTGGAAATCACAACAACTACCAACATTTGAGAAATGGTTACAAAAAACAATGAAATACTCTCACTTGAAGAATATGACTTTTACAAAAGAAATAAGTCCACTTTTTTGCAGATATTACATTTTACTGGGATTCCATATATCACCATTAAGAATTGGAGACACTTTCAAATCTTACTATCATGCCCTATGTAATATCGAAGAGGAATTAGATTACCCTCCATCTAATCCAACAGACATTAGACTCTTTCTAGAATCTTTACAATTGCCCCTTCTCTCTCCAGATAGCTTTTCGGTGCTAACTGACCCCATAATACTCGAAGAAGTCCAACTTGTAATCAAAGACATAAAATGAGGTAAATCCCCCGGTCCAGATGGCTTTACAGCCCACTTCTATAAGGCCTTTCAACCCCTAATAGCTCCAACTTTATGTAAATTATGTAAATTATTTGGAGAGATAATGAAAAAAGGTTCATTTACCGGAGAATTTCTAGAAGCAACAATCACCACTATTCTAAAGCCAGGGAAACCCTCTGAACTATGCAGTAGCTATCGCCCTATATCCCTCCTTAATCTTGATACAAAGCTATACGCGAAAATCCTCGCAAAAAGACTATCAAGAGTTATCACTTCGTTGATCCACTCGGACCAGGTGGGATTTGTCCCTCAGAGGGAGGGCCCAGATGCCACCAGACAGGTTCTGGATGTTTTGTCAATCATAGCAAATAGGAGAGTCCCATTCCTTACCCTGTCTCTAGATGCCGAGAAGGCCTTTGACAGGGTGAGATGGGAGTACCTTTGGATCACGATGCAAGCCTTTAATATTCCAGACGCTTTTGTTCGGGCTGTACAAGCTCTCTATTCGTCCCCTTCAGCTAGACTAAAGGGAGTTGGATTTAGGTCAGATCCCTTTCATATAACCAATGGCACAAGACAGGGCTGCCCACTTTCACCCCTTCTTTTCGCTTTAGCGATTGAACCCTTAGCTCAGGCGATTAGGTTAAATCCCCAAATCTCTGGAGTACAATTAGCAACCTCTTCCTATAGTATTTCCCTCTATGCGGATGATATTACCCTGTTTCTCACCTCCCCATCTACCTCACTATCCGCAGTATTCAACCTACTTAGACACTTTGGTCAACTCAGCTATTACAAACTAAACATCAATAAAACAGAAGCCTTATATATAAATATTTCCTCTCAAGAACTAACTTACCTAAAACACACATATCACTTCCAATGGAATGCACATGCCTTTAAGATTTTAGGGATGTTCTTAAGCCCCGATCTTGAAACCACAATCATGAAAAACTTCACAGATAGGCTAACAGAATTTCGGAACCTCTTGTCTTCATGGGAGTAACAGGAGATCTCATAGACAGGGAGAATAGCTGCGATAAAGATGTCCTTCATACCCAAAGTTACCTACTTATTCAGATGTATTCCATACAACATCCCCAGACCCCTCCTAAATAAATTACAAAGTCTTATTACTGCTTACATATGGAAAGGTAACAGACCCAGAACATCTAGGACCACTCTGCAGAGACCGATTACGCATGGGGGATTAGCCCTTCCCAACATCATACTGTATTATACAGCGGCTAGACTGTCTCATCTGTTTAGTTGGAGTCTCACAGATGATCAACCCAGATGGTTTGACGCAGAGCTCTCGATGCTCCCTTCAGGACTTACCCTATCTGACCTCTTATGGATTCCCCCTCACTACAGGGAAAAACTAGCTAACTTACACCCCAATTATTTCGGACGCCCTCCAGTTTTGGAGCCAGATGAGGCACAACCCAGATTTGGCCCCACACCCCTCCCCTGTACTCACCATGAGTGGGGCGCTTTTTGGTCTCCCAGACTCGCATCTCTTGTCCTGGCGACCTCTCGCCCCCATTTTGGCTATGGACCTCTACGACCAAAATCAGTGGCTCACACATACACAGTTTTGTGCAAAATTCAATATCCCCCCTTTCTATATTTTGAAGCCTTTCGTCTCCGCACGTGGTTGAAATCATGGGGATATCCAGGAAACAATCTAAGATCACCTTCAAAATGGGATACTACATGGATCCAAGGAGAAGGCCTTATGCATGCCCTGTCTTTTCACTACAATCTCCTTCTTGAACCCACCACACTTCATAAAATCGCTCAACACAGAGCCTGGGAAAGGGAGATAGGCTTCACTGCCGACACCGATACATGGCACTCACATATCGCTGTAACTAAAAAACTTCTGCACTGTGCTACTCTTTGGGAGCTACAGTACAAAATACTTGTTAGATGGCACTTGACGCCCTCTGCTCTACACAGGATTTATGGCAATCAATCTCCTCTGTGTTGGAGAGAATGCGGGCAATTGGGGACCTACCTACACGTTTGGTGGTCCTGCCCCAAGATCCAGCCACTCTGGCGGAAGCTCTTCAGAATATTTCACTCATTAAACATTATCCTTCCATACAAACCAGAGATATCTCTGCTTCACATGCATTTACCGAGCTTGACACAGTCTAGAGAAGCCCTAGTAATATATCTCCTCATGGCTACAAAATTAATGATTGCCAGAATGTGGAAACATAAGGACCCACCCCCCATATCTCAAGTTCTAGCTATGGTTCATTATATCAAACAGATGGAACTATACTCCCATAGAATTTTAGATAAAGTTGACTTCCACCAAGAGACCTGGTCCCCATGGATCAAGAAATACCCTAACTGATCAGACTCCTATTTGCTACCTCTGTGATGAAGTGGATTTCCACTAAGAGACCTGGTCCCTAAGGATAGAGACTTGCCCTGACTTAGACTCCTAGTAGCTGCATCTGAGACTCTCTCCCCCTTTTTTTTTTTCTTTCCGTTATCCCTTCCCAAATACCCTATTCCTTACACTACACACTGACCTCTATAGATATTTTGGAATTGTTCCTGTTAATGAAGCCTTTGTTCCCTTTAGATTTAGCTGCATATGATACGATATTTCTTTTCTCTAGTAGTCTTTATGCAAAATTTGAGGTGCAGACAGAGTTCTGGACACGGATAAGAAGAAAGGAAAAAATTTACAGTTTACTCTACTCAACACTGTGCAAATTCTATGTTTGGTTCTTCCACCAGTTCTTGTTGTTTAACTTACTAATACTCATGTACAGTGTGGTGTACTTTCTTCCTGTTCTGTTATTTTATGGATGTATATCTGAACCTGCTCTTCAACAAAATAAAAATTAAAAAAATTAAAAAAAAACATTGAATATACAATGTATAAGTAATTGAACATTCACGTATGTAAACTCCACAAAGGGAAATACACCTTTTTATTGCAAACCAGGACATTACAAATGTAAGCAGCTCACCTGAAAGTCTGCTACTAACTTTACAGTTCCCACAGAAAATATTGACAGTCAGGAGTCAATTTATCAAAGCAACAATCTCAGTGCATTCGCCGGCGTCAATACGCTCACCAGACATCGCTGACGCGGATCTGATTATGATACCATTATTTATCATAAAAGCTGTCAAAAACATGTGCGTCAAGTACGGTGCGAAAAGCATCGGAATGTTGTTAACTAACAGACATCAATGTCGCGGTTATTCGGGTTTTTCCCAACTTTATTTATACCATTTCATTACTGTCCATGAACAAGCACATTTCTCTAAAGCTAATCTCTCATAGAAAGTTATTTTTTATATTTATTTGTTATACAAAAAAATCTGTTATATGATACTTTCACATAAATTAATGTGTATTGGTATTTCTAGAAGTCATGATATGCTTTTATCTCATATTTTTTTTTTATAAATGATTATTAATGCTAGAATTTGTACATATATCTTTGCACATACTTGTGTATATATACATACAGTATATATATATGTGTTTGTGTTATGTCAGAAATCTTTTGCAAACATATTTACATGTCCCTAAATTCCTTTTTTTGTTCTAAACAATATTGTCTTTCATAGTTCTGTGTTTATTTATACTACTATACTGTATGTATATAGTGTAAATTTATTATTATTCTAAGCAGGAATAATTGCAAATATAACATGTAATCAGGGTATCATATGTACGTATTTATTTGCAATCAATGGATATTTTAAGAGCTGGGGCAGTTTTCTCTCTGTACCTCTGTAACCCCTCCAGATTGCAATCTAGTTTTAAAAACCACCCCTTCACAGGTGTTAATAATGGGCTGGAATATAAAGACATTTCTTACTGAAAAATATATTCAAGAGAAGGAAGAAATACACTGAAAATAGCATGACAGTAAAGAGGTGATTTTAATTTCTGCTGGAGGTTTTTGTAAGTATTTTAGATTTGTATAGGTTGAACTCAATGGACTTCGGTCTTTTTTCAACCTCATCTACTATGTTACTATGTTACTATGTATCTGAATCATGACAGTTTAATGTTAGGTGGGCTATCCCTTTGCGCTATCAGCTTAAGATTATATTGAATCAAACATCAATTTGAATTTTAAAATCCTTGTCTAAAATATTTCAGTGTGTGTCCTAATGTCAGCATAAATGTTTATCTTTAATTCTTAATACACAATGTAACAAATGGCACTTACAAGTTCTGATGAGTGATCAATGACACAATATCGAGCATTTTGATTAGTTAGTGATAGTTTAAAATATATATTTGAATCAGATTGGCTGATGTCATAAATCATGTGATTATGCATATTCCAATCAAAAGTGGTTGAAAAAATCACTAGTGTGTGGGTTGTTTAGGAATTTGCGTCATAATTGGTGCAAAAAGTGTTCAGTCAAAATTGGGGAGTGGGACTTGTATTACATGGCTTAAACATGGCGCACATAGATTTTTCACATAAAATAAAAAGGAAGTTAGCTATATTATGTTGTGTATTTATTTAATTTTTATCTCTATATCTATTAGTGCAACAAGTTTGGGGCAAAACTTTTCAACAAATTTGTAGAAATAATATTGTCCCCTTGCTTTCTAATGAGAGACAAATTTGTAGCATAATCCATAAGTAGTAATTTTTTTTTTTCTATCCCTATATCTACTAGTGCACCAAATGTGGAGCAATAGTATTGTTTGATTTAGAAAGGGTATACAATTTTAATAGAGTTTCTAATTTACTTTTAATATGTAATATACTTCATTCTCTTGCAGCATCGAACATAAGCTTTCTGTGTTTTCAGACTTCCATTGAGTTCTATGGCATCCGTGACCTCAAGGGTGGCGGATTGAAAACTAGGTACGCTGCATCGTAATACATGCGAGTGTACCTGTTAAATGTTTGATAAATTGGGAAAAGTGTCAAATAGAGTTGAATGTGAATTTGGAACATCTGTAATGACGCAAGCATTGATCTGCATTGGATTGAGATCGCAGGAATGTATTTTACATCAGAAATTTCAATATTTGCCGATCTTAATGCTTTGATAACTACGGCAGATCAATCTCGTGACAAATACGACACGGAATTCAAGCATATTTTCAGTTCATGCTTTGATAAATTGACCCCTCAGACTCAACCGTGTGGAACCTTTAATACATGAAGCCTAACGTCTATGATAATAGACTATGAAAAGTTACATTCCATACCACTCATTCAGTCATAGTTGGATAAGCTAAAAAATGTCTAAAATAGTGTGTGTCCAATCATATTAATTTTAGAGCAAGCTAGTCATCAGCTGATGTAGTAAACGGTAGTGGTGTTTTCCTAAATATAATATGGCATAATTTATTTAGTCTTCAAGATACTGTAACTCTTCCCTCTTCCAAAAACTGAGGATTAATTGTTTAGCGCAGTTAAGCATTAAACTCAGAATGTACATTTAATTTTGGGGGGCACAAGCAACTAAAGGATCTAAAGATATGCTAGAAGAAAGCACCTTTTCCATTTCCACAACTACTGTTCTCCAACAGTGGCTAAAACTTTTTTAGAACACGCTATACTTTTAATTCATAGTGCAAAGAGCACCTTTAGAGCTCTCATTGGGCCTTATTTATCATAGGTCAGACCTCGATGCAAGTGGACAACATACGCTAGCAGGGTCTGTCAATGATCCCGATCGGATTGGAATTATTTAAATCCGACACCTTTTAGGTGGCAGGCAGGTTATGGAGCAGCGGTCTTTCGAGCCTGAAACAATGGGCTTCGGAAGCAGCAATCGCTGTTTGGTAAATGGAGCCCATTGTGCTTGTACTATAAGTGGTGTTAAAGGGACAGTCTACTCCAGAATTTGTACTGTTTTAAAAGATAGATAATCCATTTATTATCCTTTCCCCAGTTTTGCATAACCAACACTGTTATATTAATATATTTTTTACCTCTGTGATTACTTTGTATCTAAGCATTTGCAGACTGCATATTTATTTCAGTTCTTTTGACAGACTTGCATTTTAGCCAATCAGTGCCGCCTCATAAGTAACACCATGGGCGTGAGCACAATGTTATCTATATGGCACACATGAAATAACATCCTCTAGCTATCAAAAACTGCCAAATGCATTCAGATTAGAGGCATCCTTCAAGGTCTTAGAAATTAGCATACTGTGCAAGCCTACCTAGGTTTAGCTTTCAAAAAAGTATACCAAGAAAAAAAAGCAAATTTGATGATAAAGGTAAATTGGAAAGTTGTTTAAAATTACATGCCCTATCTGAATCATGAAAGTTTAATTTTCACTAGACTGTACCTTTAACTGCTGTGCTTTGCCATAATCGAAAACGCCTCTTTAAACTTTAGTTCTTTTTGAGACCTGAAATAAATGATAAACACCTGGTAGTTTGCATTACAAAACAGATGAAAATGCTATGGAAAAAAAGGATTTAAATTATTTTTAAAACTTATTAACCAAAGTTTAATAGTGAAAAAGAAGGTTTTGTGGCAGAATTAAAGTGATATGGTATATTTTCAACTCTGTGATTGCTGTGCCTGTATAATTTTATGAGTTGATATTAAAGGTACAAACTATCCTCTCATGTCTTTGCATGTATGGATTAATATTGTACATGGTATATAACAAGGGGGGACTGGGAATGGGTCAAAGATGTATGTTTGTGTATATATGTGTGACGTGTGAAGGGGTCAAAGATGTATGTTTGTGTATATATGTGTGACGTGTGTTATGCTTATAGTTCATTTAAATATTATAGCGCTGTAGTTGATAAAGAATTCCACTATTTGTGTGGATATTTTGGAACTCAGCTTAGTGCTTGAGCGTTATACGACAACAATCTTACTGTGCATCCCCATAGAAGTCTGTTATGTGATAGAAATAACACACACATGGTATCTGGCATGTAGATGTTAGCACACAATAGACTATAACTCAAGCATTAAAAAATAACGTTGTACTTAATATTATGAGCACAGATATCGAAGCAGTATGGATTGCACTCAAGCAATGCCCTGCACAATAGCGCTAACATTTTTTATATACACTTGGAATCTAGTCCTAAATTATAATTATGCATAGTAGTGATACTTTGTAGTGTATGTTCATTGTTTTTCCTCTTTTCCTGCAATTTAAATAAATTAAACATTTAACATTGTGGCTTTTCCACTTTGCAAAGAAAAACTAAAGTTGATATCCTGACTTCAGAACCCTATAACACTCTACCCAGTGATTGCTTGATCAGTATAGTAACATTTGTATTTGTCTCAAATTTTACAAAACAGAGGAAAACAGATAAAAACACTAAGGGCCAGATTACAAGTGGAGCACTAAATATCGCTTGCATGCAAGCGATATAAGCGCTCCAATTTCTAATACCAGAAATAACGATAATACACGATAACGACAATACATACATATGAAAATGGGTTTTTATGGCTCTTAAAACTAATAAGGTCTTACCACCAGTTATATAGTCCCAGGAAAGATACAAAGGGCTAGATTTATCAAGCCCTTCTCCTGCCTTCGGCTACAGGTTCTCACAAGAGAATATGTTTCAAGTATTTTAAATAAATATTCCAATAAATATATCTGTATATACTATACCTATATAAATGCATATAAAATATATAATTATATATATATTTGACCAAAAAATCATAATATATATATATATATATATATATATATATATATATATATATATATATATATAGAAATATATATTTAAGAATAAATAGAGCATATTCTTCTATGTTTGAAATTTAAAATATTCATAATTCATGTCGGATTTAGCACTCTTGAATAAACGCCATTGAGTTGGCACGTGAGTGTTATAAAAGCACTTTAATGAAGTGTGCAAACTAAATATATATGTAATAATTCAATAACGAACCTTAAATTTACAACATTTTCATTTGCGCTAACTAAATCTAAATCACGAAAGCTGAAGCGCAAAAGGCATATTTCACATAGAAAAAAATTTACTTTTTAAAATTACATATATATTTCTATATATAACTGATACTGTTTATGTAAAATACATATCTATACCTATATATCTATAGGAATAGATATATAAGTATTGGTATATATAGATATACTGTATATATTGATATATGTAAGAGCACATATGACATATTCTTCAATGTGAAGAACATTGGAATGTGACATATTAACATTTAATGTCCGGTTTAGTGCTTTTGAATATATGCAGTGAGTTTAACGGGTGTTAGGTTATTTTAAAAGTTTAGCTATCCATCAACTTCTAGGGGAGATGTTAACGTGATTGCAATATTTTTTTTCCATGTGTTGGGTTTATGCTCACACGCAGACTTTTTATTTTCAACTTGTAATACAAGTGCAACTCGATGCGTGCAAAAAGCCTCAGTCTAGCGGAGTTAACGCACGACTGGGAGCCTTAATATGCACTCCACTCTAAGCTAGCCAAAAAGCTTTAACATTTTTGCAATCCAATTGTAATCTAGGCCTCATTTTTATTTATCTGAGAGCTATGCAAACTTGTAATCAATATATGTTTTTACTTTATTTCATCATCTATAATCAACTTTATTGTTTCAATTAATTTTCTACTTAGAATTAGCAAATGTATAATCAAGAGGATATAAACAATTAAAAATAGTGTAATTAAAATAATTTCTTGACTGCTACAAAGGGATGGTTGTTGGTATTGCCAATTGTAGCACTAAAGCTCTCTGTGGCAGCTAAAAGGTTATTATAAAGTACAATTATGATTTTTAAAATTGTGACAGAGTTGTCCAAGTTCTGAACATAAACAAAACCTAGAATTTAAACTATATGGTTTGTTAAACTATAATTTACCTCTTTCACACTAAGTGCACCCATACTTATTATATATCAATTTTTAGAACACAAACTATAATTTTATATAAATGTGAAGTGAGTGGGAAAAATTACAAAATTGTATGATTTTCAATCAGTTTTATTGTGAATAACATAATCCTGATAGATATTATTGCAATAAAACACCCATATTTGTGTTCAGTGATGTCCCATGAGTACAACAATTCTCCCCATATACAGGTTCTATGGGGTTTTTGGGAAGTTAAAGGGCCAAACATGAGGCCTGTCCATTTACATGGAAATTTGGAACATTGATTTTCTGGGCCTATGTCGCCTTTGAGAAATTATTGCAGCCCAATAATGAAAATTACATCACCATGGCATACCATTTTTTTGTAGTCACTTAGTCACAACACCTGGCCAAATCTACTTGTCATGTTTGTTTTTGGTGTTTTTCACACAAAGATAGCAATTTGAATGTTTCTATCATCATCCTTATATGTTTTACTGCTATAAAACACCTACAGTATATTTGTGTTCAGTGATGTCCTATGAGTACAACAGAACTCCCCGCGTACAGGTTTTATGGAGTTTAGGGAAGTTACAGGGTGAAATATGGGGCCTCCCCATTTCAGTCTTCATTCATGAAAATGTGGCAGATTTATTTTCTGGGCCTATGTTGCCAGTATGACAGCCCTATATTTAAAATTACCTCCATCATTGCATACCATAAGCAAAAGTAGACAAGCATATGTCTAGTCTTTTTTTGTAGCCACATAGTCACATTATGTGGCAACATTTAGTGGTCATATATATATATATATATTTTTTTTTTACACAAACACTGCACTTATAACATCCTTATATGTTTTACTGCTATAAAACACATATAGGCAAATTAAAATTACCCCCATCATGGCATACCATTTGCAAAAGTAGACAAGGCAGGGTATTCCAACAGGGATATGTCCAGTCTTTTTTTGTAGCTACTTAGGCCCAACACCTGACCAAATTGTGTGGTCATTTCTTTTGTGTATGTGTGTGTTTTTCACACAAAAACTGCCTTTTTGCTATTTAGGTCATCATCATTATATGTTTATCTGCTATAATACACCCATGTTTGTATTTAGTGATGTCCCACGGTACAACAATAACTCCCATGTACAGATATTATGGGGTTTCAGGTAGTTACAGAGCCACATATGGGGCCTGCCCATTTCAGTCTTCATACATGGAAATGTTCACTTTGATTTTCTGGGCCTATTTCACCATAGCGGGACCACTTGGATTGAATACAGGTGGCCCTCGTTTTACAACGGTTCAATTTACACCGTTTCAGAATAACAACCTTTTTTTCCAGTCATGTGACTGCTATTGAAAAGCATTGAGAAGCAGTGCATTTATTAAAATAGCCAGCAGGTGGAGCTGTCTGCTTGGGTTGCAGCAAAGCCAAGCAAGCTGAAATTAATCAGTTTAACCAGACCTGAGCTATCGAGCAGATTTCAAAGGAACAAGATCTTCCTGTCTATAAATCAGTCCAGATTGGAATGCATAGAAAGAACTGTTTGCAGAAAAATGCAAGTGAAGTCTGTGTTGTGTGATTATTTTATTAGGTTTATAATGCTGTTTAGCAAATGTTTTTGTTCATTTAACTTAGTTTAATTATATATTCTGTGTTGTGTGATTATTTTATTAGGTTTATAATGCTGTTTAGCATTTAAAGTCTTCATTTCAAAGCTTTGAAAATAATGTATTAGATGTTACTTATGACAATTTTGAGAGGGGTCTGGAACCTATCTCCCTCACTTCCCATTGACTTACATTATAAACTGGGTTTCAATTTTCAACTATTTCGATTTACAACCATTCCTTCTGGAACCTAACCCCGGCGTAAACTGAGGGCTACCTGTATATTGTTTTAAAAGCAATCTTCCCTTAAATTCCACGAGGGAGTCATTTATTCAGATATTCTGGCCAGGGGTGTAATTTTCTGGAAAGTTTTCAGACAGGTGGTTTATCAGGGGCCATATTTTGTATAGCCCTTTATGCAAGGGGTCATTTCTAGGGGGGCACTAGGCATTATCTTTAAAAATAAGAAACCATAGAGGCTGTTCATATCTATTCAGATGTTGAGCAAAAAGTGACTGTTCCTAGGGTGGTATCTAGTCATAGAACAAGCTATTATGCTATTGTTCAATCCCAGTTTGAGTGCTTCTTTCTTCTTATGTATATTCTCAAACATGTTATCTGTCAGAAACAAGTTGAAATAATTAATCAGCTCACAAACTGCAATGTTGGTTGTGATGCCAGGAGTTACATTAAGGGGGTATTTTAGGGGCAGCTAAATTTAGGGGTAGGCATCAGATGTTGTTGGATGCCTACTTTTAGTTGGTGGTAGGCAGGGATCACCATCACTTGATGCGTCACTCAATTACCATCCACCAATTCCATCATTTTTATTTTTTTTGTAAACTATCAAAAATAGAAAAAAAAACTGGGAAGGAACTCAGACAAAGGGCGGTTATCAGCAACAGCAGGAAAATCAGGAAAGGACAGAAAGGGTTAAAAACTTTTATTGAAAGAGAAGGGTTAAACCCCAAAGATAACACCCCAAACGACTGAACAGTACTATTGTACTGATCAGGATGATCACAGTAATAACATTGTGAACAGCAGTGAAAAAGTTAAATATATATATATATATATATATATATATATATATATATATATATATATATATATATATATATATATATATATATATATATATATATATATATATAGATATCAAAATAACAAGAGTATTGCATTGAGCAATGATACTTTTTTATTGGACTAACTATACATTTATAAGATGACAAGCTTTCGGAAGAGTTCCTTCCTTTATCAAGTCTGAAGCAATACTATGTTACCAAAAAAACAAAGCGCAAAAGAGAGGATTCAAGTGTAGTTATAAGGCACCAGATATAGCGCAATATATATGAATCTACTCACCAGATTTTTGAAGTAAAATGCCTTTATTGTATTACAACAGTAGTAAAAACAATTCTGTGTCCGTACACAGCACCCGGCAGCTGATGGCTGGAAGATGTTAATTGACAGGATACAACCTGCGGCAGGCTTTCCGGAATACCCGCCGTCAGTCAAACAGCTCTGCTCCTGGGTGCTCCAGACAATGTGCAAACCCCTTGGGAAGGGATACGAAAAATCATAAAAGACTTACAGCCACTACTCTTAGAGGATCCCACACTCAAAAAAATCTTTCCAAAACCCCCAATCCTGGCATACAGACAAGCACCTAACCTAAAGCAGAAACTGGTACATAGGAAGCTACCCCTTGAGAAAAAGAACACTCAGAATGGAACCAAGTGCTGCTATAAAGCTCGCTGCAAACTGTGTCAACACGTTTGTGAAAGCAGCACAGCAAATCACAATAATAAATCTTACAACATTAAAGGGGCATATTCATGTATATCTGCAAATGTGGTATACATGATACATTGCACTGCATGTGAAATGGGATGCTATATTGGAGAAACAAGCCAAAAACTGCACCTTCGAATGAACTTACACAGACACTCAATCAAAAACCACTGTGAAACAAAATACTGCACCCCTGTTGGTCACCATTTCACCCAACCTGACCACTCCATCCAAAACCTCAAAATCAAAATTCTCAGAGGCAACTTCAAAAACACCATGGAAAGAAAAACCTTTGAAATGAAAATGATAATGCACTTCAACTTGTTTAATTCTGGACTAAATGTGGATTCTTAACACATTATCAAAATTTTTTGTAATGTACTTTCATTTAGTCAATTATATTGTATATTCCACATTCCTTATACATAGGTACACAGGTAAGCCTATGTCCACACTTTTGTCTTTTCTTAACTTTTGTATTCCCCCTGTATATACAATTTCACATCTCTATAGATATTGATTCAATGTTGATATATAACTTTATGTCAGTATATGCTCTATGTAAAGCTATATATTTCCCCTGTCTGTTCTCCTACACTGGACACTGTCTGCCTGTTACCTAAGCCCCCCTCATGATTTTTACGACACCTCCTCCTCTCCCTGCACTGTCTTCTTAGCTATTCTGTGTTTTAAGATACAATCTGTAAATTCCATTGAATTGGTTAGTATTGCTTCAGACTTGATAAAGGAAGGAACTCTTCCGAAAGCTTGTCATCTTATAAATGTATAGTTAGTCCAATAAAAAAGTATCATTGCTCAATGCAATACTCTTGTTATTTTGATATCTAAATCTCTGGACTAACATGGCTACTCCAATCAACGTATATATATATATATATATATATATATATATACAATTCAAGTAAAGGATAAGCACTCTTTAACCCCAGGTTGAGGTAAGCATATACCAGGGTGCATGTGTCAGATATAAACAGTCCACAGCAAAGACAGCACTCACTGAATTTAAGTAAAAAAAATAACTTTTATTGAAAAAACTGTAAAAAATTTTTTTACTTAAATTCAGTGAGTGCTGTCTTTGCTCTGGACTATATATAGCGCTGCGGAATCTGTTGGCGCTCTACAAATAACCGATAATAATAATAATAATAATATATATATATATATACATACATACATACATATATTATTTTTTTTCTACAACAAGGCAGTTCAAGTTCTGTGAGACACAATGTAACACTAATCTGTCTTCCTATCTCCCTCAGATTGCAGCGAGGGAAGAAAGGACGCAAATAGCACAAAAATAGCAAATAACACAAAATGATTCCACCCATTGGCTATTCCATTTTTTCACTGCTCTTGAGCGCTGCTTGGATTCTGGGGGACTGCCTGAATTGCTAGGCACATCTTCCAAACAGATCCAGTTCTAAGAAAGTAATGGAGGAGAAGCAGCATGCCAGAACAGTTAGGATGTTCCATGCCGTTCTAAGGGTGTTAAAGGCCAGTGCTGTGTTAGCATGGCATGGAACGTCCCAAGGGCATGAAGTGGTTAAACCTGTCACCATCATTATATATAAATATCTTTGCTTAACATTTTCCACTAGGTATCATACAGGACAATATTTCCGCAATAACTTTATTACATGACTGACTGCAATGCAATGCAACTCCAAACTAAACTGAACTGGAATTCTTCCTGTGTCCCCTCTGCCCCTTCCACTCACTTCTTGTAGCAATAATATAATGAAAGTTCATTGTGAACTATACTCAACACAAATACTTATCTCCTTGTTCTGAGTTGAGAAAAAGGGAAAAAGGGGCTATCTTGCAAATTTATAGCTGTTGATACTTATGATAATTGGCATAAGCTTTCTACCGAGCAGGACCTTATAATCCTTCTGTCCCAGTATGTCTTCTTGCTTTGTCTTTATTTATTGTAGTAATAACTCGAACAATTATTATCAATTTGTGGTGTTACAATATTGATGAATTAAAACCCAGAATATCCACTTAGAACCACATTATGTTACAAGGATCCAGAGTACACTTTCTGGACGCTTTGATATGCCAATATGTGTGACAATTTGTGTTATAGCATTAGCTTAACCATGGTGCTGTAGTGAGTTCAGACTTTGTTAGTGCCCTTTTACAGAAACATTTTTTTTTAAAGAAAAAAGTTAAAGGGACATTTCAGTCAAAAAATTTTTAATGCACATAGATAAATTACATATTTGAATAGAAACATATTTGTAATATCCAAAAATGTTTCTACTAAAAGGAATCACTGTTTAGTGTTAGCATTTTTCTCTGCATTTGCATGTGAAGCATAGCTAGATATTCTCAGTTCACCAACATTTTAAATACTGCAGCTGCTCAGAACACCAATAGGGTTTGTATCATGTCAGTAATCCACAAAGTACCTAAGGCTCTCTGAGCAAGTGCTGTGTACACTTTTGAAACAGCTATAGCTTTTATTACTAGCTGTTTTGCTAATGCATGTATATTAAACAATGCTTCTATTCAAAAGTAAATTGCATCCATATAGATTCCAATTTTGGATGGAATGTCCCTTTAATAACATATCAGAAATGATAAAGTACATTGAGTGAAAGTGTTATGTTAGTTGGCTCTACAAAAACTTCACAGGGCACATCCAAATGATACCCACAGAACATAAAAGATTTATAATGATTTATAGTCACTGAAATTTAGTTGTGCTTCCCAACAGCCAAAGCACATTTATCTTATTTTTTGAATGAGCTGGCTACTTATATAAGAAATCCCCTTTATCAATTATATATTTGCAATTCATTGTTGGTATAAGCAAAACATGTTGTATAAAAAAAAAGTATTCTCAAATAAATATAAAAAAATACATCTCTTAGGTCTTCCCGTAGTAATTTACTGTTGTCTAGAGAATTCTGCAACAAATTGTTGGATACTCTACAAGCATTCTGGACTTATTCCCAAGACTAAATTAGGGACATACAAGATAAAACAAATATTTGCTGAAAATATGTTTTGTTGAAATGCTTTATTTTTACAGTAAATACTAGTTTACTTCAAGATAGAAAATGATATATTTCTGCTGTTGTGAACAATTGCATATTCTTGGTAAAGCATTAAATAGTGTCTAGACTCTAGACAAACTACGCATTCAATTCTTTTAGGCCTGGAATGACATCATTTATTTAATTATTCTTTTGAAAAACATAAGGATTTTTTTTTAAAAGTAAAGGCCATAGCATTCCTCTAACAAACATATCTTTTCTACGAGATTTTGTAACCTTCTGTAATTGTGGCATAGATCCATCAAATTAAATCAATTGTTACGTTAGATGCACGCTTATGGCTAAAATTATCAAGCTGTAGGTGCCGCTCTGGAGCCCCATCAGTGCAGACTCGAGCCATTCTGCCGTGCTAGCTAAGAAAGAGCAGTGCTACTTAAAGGCACAGTATACATCAATTTTCATATAACTGCATGTACTAGACACTACTATAAACAATAAAATGCACAGATACTGATATAAAAATCCAGTATAAAACTGTTTAAAAAACTTACTTAGAAGCTTCCAGTTTATCTCTGTTTAAAAGGTTACTGGAACACCCACTGCAAGTGGGACATAGCAGACACTCCCCCTTAATTTGCATATGAAAAGACCCTTTACACAAACAGAAGCAAGCTACAGTAGGTATACGTCGGTATACATTTAAAAAACAAACAAAAAAAAACTGTATGGGCTATATAAATGGATCATCTACAAAACATGTATGCAAAGAAAAATCTAGTGTATAATGTCTCTTTAACCACCTCAAGGGCGGCAGAGTTAAATCATTCTGGTCAGATCTTACCAGGATAAACGACATGCCCAGCTCTCTTGCAATTAGTTGTGTTAGAGCAATGGCAAGTGTACAGGTTCCTGTTTGGGAACCTTATTTGTCTGCAGTTATATAACTAGGGCCAGTGGTTTCTATATCAAGTTAAATGGATTGATGAACTAAAGCTATCCACTCTGCAGTACTGCAAGAGCCCTCAAACTATTTTAAACACATTTTAGCTTGAGATCACTTTGATTATCTTGCCTAAAGTGTGCTCTGAAACATTTTTCAGGCACAGTTTAATTTTTTTTTAAGACCTTTGAATCTTTCTTATTTTTTATTTATTTTTTATTTAATTGATTCAAGTATTTCTCAATGTTAAAGTCCTTTGCCTGCCTTTTTTTCTAATAACTTAGACTTCATATCTTTGAGCCCTTATAACTTTTTTGTGCAATAGTTTTTTTGATTAATTTCTATTGGTGTTATTATGCGTGTAAGTGTAATTTGTAATGTAATTTTGATTTGTTTTGGGCAACTTTTTTTCCCCGTGAAACAGTTCACCACAGCTCAGAAGTCATAGTAATCATTCTAGTGTAAATCAAATGTCTGCAAGTAAAGAAAAGCGCAACTCCAACTCAATAATATTTATTTACATACAAAGAGCAATAACACATAAGCACTAAAATAGGGATAATCAGCATCCACCAACAGCCTGTTTCCACCCAGTCTATGAGACTTCACCATGCTCTGCATGGCACACAAACTGTACTTCACCGCCGCTGATATTGGTGTCTGACGTCATGCCTGCTGTAAGTGTCCTCATATTGAATCTACCTCTGGGTTAGGATGTACGGAAAGGGCGCAGACTTCCTAAAGCTCCTAAGCGTTTTGTTCGGACCTTGGCTGAACATTTTCAAGGGATTTAAAAAAACAGATAGGGATTTCCTCTTCTACGCTTCTTTCTTTTTCCAATTGTTCAAACAAGCACCATTTCGAACACGATAAGAATATATTAAAAAAGTGAGTGTACTTTTGTCATAAATCAATCCATATATATGAAGAATATATGATTAAAAAAACATGAATAAAACACATATGATAGTATATAATAGAAATAAATATAACATAATTGATACAAAATAGAATTAATACAACAAAGAGTTGATAGAATTAATATATAACCAAAACTGTTAATTTTTTGATACAAAGAATAAATTAAGGCATATAAAGGATAATTTGATGCAAAAAAAAAATTATGTTTACCTGATACATGTATTTCTTTCTTGAATTACTGTTGGGAATATCACTCCTGGCCAGTAGGAGGAGACAAAGAGCACCACAGCAAAGCTGTTAAAGGGCCGCTAAACCCAAAATCTTTCTTTCATGTTTCAGATAGAGAATACAAATTTAAACAACATTACAATTTACTTCTCTTATTTATTTTGCTTCATTTTTTAGATATCCTTAGTTGAAGAAAAAGCAATGCACATGGTGAGCCAATCACACAAGGCTTCTATGTGCAGCAACCAATCAGCAGCTACTGAGCATATCTAGATATGCTTTTCAGCACTGAATATCAAGAGAAAAAAATTAGATAATATAAGTAAATTAGAAAGATGTTTAAAATTGCATTCTCTTTCTAAATCATGAAAGAAAAAAATTGGGTTTCCTGGTCCTTTAAGTATTACTACCCTTCCCAAAACCCCCAGTCATTTGACCGAAGCAAATGGAGTGAAAGGAAATAACACAAGGTGCAAAGGTGCCTGAGGTTTATATAAAAAAAACTGTCTGAAAACAGGGAGGGCCATGGACTCACTGTGTCAAGAAAGAAAGAAATTTATCAGATAAGCATACATTTTGTTTTATTTCTTAAGACACAGTGCGTCCACCTATCATCAATTACTGTTGGGAATCAATACCCAAGCTAGAGGACAGAGATGATAAGGGAGGGCAAGACAGGTAACCTAAACAAAAGGCACCACTGCTTGCAAAACTTTTCTCCCAAAAGAAGCCTCAGCCGAGGCAAAAGTGTAAAATTTATAGAATTTAGAAAAAGTGTACAAAGAAGACCAAGTCGCAGCCTTACAGATCTGTTCTACAGAGGCCTCATTCTTGAAGGCCCAGGAAGAAGACACCGCCCTAGTGGAATGAGCTGTAATTCTCTCAGGAGGCTGCTGTCCAATAGTCTCATATGCCAAACAAATAACAATTCTCAACCAGAGAGAAAGAGAAGTGGCAGTAGTTTTCTGACCCTTATGTTTTCCAGAAAAGCAAACAAACATTGCAGAAGACTGGCGAAAGTCCTTAGTAGCCTGTAGATAAAATTTAAGAGTCTGCACAACATCTAAGTTGTGCAACAAACGTTCTTTATGAGAGGAAGTATTAGGGCAGAGAGAAAGAACAACAATTTCCTAATTGATATTTCTGTCCGAAACAACCCTCGGAAGAAAATCAAACTTGATACGGAGAACTGCCTTATCTGCATGAAATATGAGATAAGGAGAATCACACTGCAAAGCTGAAAGTTCCAAAACCCTCAGAGCAGAAGAAATAGCAGTAAGAAACAAAGCCTTCCAAGATAATAACTTAATATCTATGGAATGCATAGGCTCAAACGGAGCCTGTTGTAAAACTTTAAGAACAAGGTTAAGGTTCCAAGGAGGAGAAACTGATTTAAACACAGGCCTTATTCTGACCAGGGCTTGACAAAAGGATTGTACATCTGGCATGTCCGCCAAATGCTTGTGCAGCAGAATGGATAAAGCAGAAATCTGACCCTTAAGGGTACTGACAGATAATCCCTTCTCAAGGCCATCCTGGAGAAAAGATAAGATCCTTGGGATCCCGACCTTACTCCAAGAATATCCTTTAGACTCACACCAATAAAGATATTTACGCCATATCTTATGGTAAATCTTTTTAGTGACAGGCTTACTAGCCTGAATCATGGTCATCTGCATATCAGATCCTGCAAGGCCATGCAGGAGCTATTATAATCACTGATGCTCTCTCTTGCTTGATGCGAGCAATGACTTGCGGTAGGAGTGCAAATGGAGGAAAGAGGTATGCCAACTTGAAGTTCCAAGGAACTGCCAGAGCATCTATCAGAGGATCTCTCCATCTTGAACCATACTTTGGGAGCTTGGTGTTCTGATGAGACACCATCAAATCCAGTTCTGGTAACCCCATTTGGTTGCTAATCTGGAGAACACTTCCGGATGGATTTCCCACTCCCCTGGATGAAAAGTCTGTCTGCTCAGAAAATCCACTTCCCAATTGTCCACTCCTGGAATGTGGATGATCCGTGCCACCTCCTTCATGGCTAAGGAACTCTGAGTTCCCCTTTGGTGGTTGATGTAGGCCACTGAGGTTATGTTGTCCATTGGGAATCTAAAAGACCTGGCTAGGGCCAGCTGAGGCCAAGCCATCAAGGCATTGAGGATCGCTCTCAACTCCAGAATGTTTATGGGGAGAGCAGATTCCTCCTGAGACCAAAGTCCCTGTGCCTTCAACGAATCCCAGACTGCTCCCCAACCTAACAGGCTGGCATCCCTGGTCACAATTACCCAAGAGGGTCTCTGAAAACACGTCCCCTGGGACAGATGTTCTTGTGACAGCCACCATGGTAGGGAGTCCCTTGTTGATTGATCCAGAACTATTCTCTGAGATAGATCTGTATAATCCCCGTTTCACTGAGCTAGCATGCATAGCTGCAGAGGTCTCAAGTGGAACCGAGCAAATGGAACTATGTCCATGGAAGCCACTATCAACCCGATTACCTCCATGCATTTGGCAACTGATGGTCATGCCACCGACTGTAGGAACAGACAAGCGGACATGATCTTGGCCCTTCTGACCTCTGTCAGAAAAATTTTCATAGATAGAGAATCTATAATGGTTCCTAAAAAGATCTGAACCAAAATGTCATCCAGATAAGGCGCCACTGGAATGTCCCAAGCACAAATTACTACCAATAGAGCTCCCAGTACCTTTGAAAAAATTCTGGGATCTGTGGCAAGGCCAAATGGAAGCGCTACAAATTGAAAATGTTTGTCTAGATAGGCAAACCTCAGATATTTGTGATGATCCCTGTGAATGAGAATGTGTAGGTACACATCCTTCAGGTCTTTCCTCCTCCTTGCACCTAAGGCAAAGAGAATGACTGGGGGTTGTGGGAAGGGAAGTGATACTTAACAGCTTTGCTGTGGTGCTCTTTGCCTCCTCCTGCCAGCCAGGAAGGATATTCCCAACAGTAATTGATGAACTGTGGATGCACCGTGTCTTAAGAACGAAAAGTTAATTCCACATTATCATCCACATGCACATTTTCACACACAAATGGGTTAATATATAAAATTAACTAAGCTAACCAGTAATAACTGCATGTGCGCCTGAATATCTAGATTAAGACGACTAGGGTGCAAACTCCCTAGTTTAAATATTCAATAGGCTTCTCATTGTCTTAACCTATCCTTAGGTGTAATTGTATCACCATTAAGCTATTTGCAAAAATGAGTAGCAATACTTTCTTTAGCATTCCTTATGTGGTATATGTGCTCATTAACCCTTGTCCTTATTTATTTCTTGGCGTGCCCTACATAAAGGAGGCCACACCCACAAATGAATAAATATTCCACAAAAGTCGAACCGCAATTGGTCTTATTTCTTATATCAAATTCTATAGTACCATCCAAGTT
This sequence comes from Bombina bombina, assembly GCF_027579735.1. Taxonomy (NCBI): domain Eukaryota; kingdom Metazoa; phylum Chordata; class Amphibia; order Anura; family Bombinatoridae; genus Bombina; species Bombina bombina. Next base: position 309,948,636 of record NC_069502.1, on the reverse strand, counting down.
AAAAAAAAGTTATTTGATCTATCAACACTACATACAAACTGATTTTACACATGCATATGTACCTTTTATAGCTTCTAGCCAATTATAGCTATGAAATACAGAATTGTTAAATCTTGATTTACTAGCTCTTAATTTGCTAAATTCTTTATATTTTTTCCTGGAATGAAGATAGATGTATGTGACTGGGATGAAGATGGACCACTTCTGGGAATGAAGATGGACCTCGAGCTTGTAAAGGCTGGATTCAACTTTGGTGAGTACAATCTTTGTGGTTAGTGTTAGGATTTTTTTTGTGTGTTTTTTTTTTTTTTTTTTTTTAGAATGGGGGCGGGGGTGGTTTGGGCAGCAAAAGAGCTAAATGCCCTTCTATAGACAAAGCCCAACCAATTTTAGAGTAGGTTTCTGCAATGGTAGCTTATTTTTTTCATGTTATTTTAGGATTTTTTTTTTAATATAAGGTTAGTTTATTTCAGGTAAGTTTAGCTGTTTTTTTTCAGACAAGTTTAGGTTTTCTTTTTCATGTAAGGTTAGGTTTTTTTTTTTTAAGGCTAGGTTTTTTTTTTTTTCGGTAACTTAGTTGGTGTTAGGTTGTTAGGGGATGTTTATATGGTTTAGATGTTAGTGGGCATTTTGTGAATTGGGGGTGTTTTGTGGTTTAGGGGTTAATAGTGTAGAGAGGTAGGTTACGATGATGGTTTTGGTGGTTTAGGGGTTAATAGTGTAGCAGGTACTTTGCGGTGAGCTATGTGGCATTTTAGGGATTAATAGTATAGCGTGGGATGTGTTTAGGGGTTACTAGGGTAGGAGCTTATGATGATAAGGGTTAGCGCAAAAGTATGTTTTTTTTTTTCACTTTTCTCTCTCCATTGAAGTCTTTGGGGGAGTATGTTAACGGGGTGGCAATATTCTAACTTCTGCTCTTTGCATGTCAGTTTATCATGCAAGCAGAAACCATTTACTTTTAACTTGTAATACACACTCTTCCCGATGCACGCAAAGAGCAGAAATCGAGCGGAGTTATAGTGTAAGTGGTAATTACCGTTTTACTCCTAATCTAGCCCTTAGAAATGAATTCAATATTAAAAAAAGTCTTAAATCACCATGTGTCCTCCCATGGTAATCACAATGCCCATTTTATCTCTCATGCCTGTCAATGCCCCCCTCAGTAATCCCACTGTACAAAACAAGTTAGTTGATAGAAGTAATTTGGAATGCCATTTAAAATTGCATACTCTATCTGAATCGTCAAAGTTTGATTTTACTGTCTCTTTACCAGACAGTAAGTGTAAAGCTGTGATACATTGTATCACACACACACACAATTCCTATTATCGGTGGGATTACATTACTCTTAGGGCAATTTTTGGTTAAAAAATATCTAAGTTGCTATTCTCCCTGCACATGAGACCACTTGATAAATAGGGGCGATTCTTCTATTTTTACAGATGGCTCACAATTATTCTCTTGTGTATGTTAAAATGCATATTGCTTAGAAACTTGCTTTAAAATAATAATATGCAATGGTTCCAGGTCGCAAATAAGGTATCTTAAAATCATATCATGGTGATCTATTACCTAAAAGCTCCACTAGATAAACTTTATTTTTATTAGAGAGAGGAGGAAAGCTATTTTATTTACAAATGCATTAAATAAGCAGAGCTCCCCCTATCTTGCATATTGTGGTATTGACATGGTTTTGGAACTTTCTCCCACAGCTTACACTTCACCTGGTTCACAAAGCAAAACTAGGGACTGTCTAGGCTCCATCCCCCGATCTGCCCTAAATGCATCCTACCCACATTACACGTTATTCCCCCACAAGTCATGGTTTCTCATTCACCTGCCTCCTGTCTCTCTCACTTGCTAGCCCTTGAAGGTTTCCGGTCAATGTGAGGTACCAGACAGACCTATCATATCTTCTTCATTTATAGTTTCTTATGTAATTATTGTCCTTGCTGAGAGCTGGTTGTAGGTCCCTAGCAAACAGCATTATGGACTACTTGAAGGGACCACATGATATAACAATGTGTATCCATATATCTTTTTTGTAAGTACTTCTTTATCTTACAATAGTGGTTAAGTAGTTTTTTAGATCTGTGATTTAGTTATGAATCATCTTTTGATGGTAACCATGGTTCTTGAATATGCTGCATTACTAAGCAAGAATGCTTGTTCATGTCTGATTTATATGTGCAGATGTAGTTGTATCTTGTTGCCTTGCTGTAGATGTTGGAATGTTTGGTATGTATAGAATGTAAACTGTCATACCTGAGGTATGAGAATAGGCCTGTAGAATCTTATGGTGAATGTAAAAATGCTAACAATCTAACAAACTATCTATCACATTTAGAATAAGAAGATCAATTTAAAACACTATCTCTACTACAAATAAAGCTAAACACACATTGCCCATTATTGAAAAGTGGAAAACTTCTTCTGTCACATATAGGGCAACATTTATCAAAATGAGAATAAGAAAATTCTCTCGTTTGTTGTCCAAAAAAACCTCACAAATGATATTACCATTTTTATGAGAGGTTATGCACCAATAAAGTCGCAACTTTTCATATATGCGAACAAATTGATTCATGACCATTCGAAAGTCTTTAATATATGCGGATAAATTGTCTGGAAATGCCGGATTCTTGTATTAATCTCTATTGGCATTTTAAAATGCCTGTACATATTTGCAGTTCTCATATATTTATGAAAAGAGGTGCATGCAATATTCACTGTTTTTAATCTCGCAAATTTGTAGTTTGCGAGGTAGTGAAAAATAAAGAGGGATGTTGTTTGTCTGGAAAATTGAAAAATGGAAAATGGAAAAATGTCTTTTTGTTGCCGTAAGAACCGTATCTAGAGTTAAAAATTGCCCACAACAAGGCACAGAACCCGAACAATAATAAATATAAGAAATAACATTCTTACAAACAACTTGATTAATTTATTCTGTTATAATAGGATAATAACAATAAACCCATTTACCGGTGGCTAAAGTTAAGCTTGATAAATAAAGTGAAAATGATATTTTCACAAGAAAACTAGATCAGCTGTTCACTTGACATCGCAAAGAAAATTTGCCCCAAAAATGTCTCTAGAATTTTGATAAATATTGGCGACATTTTTTTCTTCACACATTGAGAACTATTGCAGGACAAATTGCTACTTTTTAGGCACATTTTTTGGGGGCTTGATAAATTTTGCCCATAGTATCTCTTCCTCTCATTAGTCAGAGTTAAGTAAAAAAAAAAAAAAGGAGATGCTTAAAGTGTGCTGTGTCTAGCTAAAAACAAAAATGATTTACATACACTAAACAATACATTAAAGGAGGTATGGTAATGTTCAACTTGCAGACGTTCCGTAAATCATTCCAAATCATATATTATGTATTTTACACCAGATCTTGTTCTCCTTTCAGAGCCCGTTTTTATGTTTTTTAACAGACAGCAGCACAGCCATTCAGATACTAAACAAAGTTCACAAGTTACTCTGCCCAGAGAGAGGGTCCATAGATTTTATGCAGAGCAACAGTATGGCATCTGATTGGCTGTACCTTCAGTTTTTCAAATAATAAAAACAAGAGCTCTGAAAGGGGAACTGACGGCAAGGTCTAGAAAAGGAGCACCAACATATCCTTTGGAAATTTTATTAAAACATATACATATACCCATTTTGCAGGGGTTAAAGACATAGCTTTTTATTTTTACTTGATATCTTGCATGTAACAAATACAGTGAAACTTTTGCTTTTTGGCATGTTTATGTCCCCTTAAATCAGAGCTGATAAAACTCATGTTTGGAAGGGTTTGGCTGGGTTTTAAATCCAGTGAACAAGGCAGTTAACCGTAGAGTGGTGTGAGTGTAAAACCCAAGAAAAACTCATATATAACTTCTCATCTGTATAAACTCATGATAACCAAAGACTTCTCTTAGATCTCTCAAACTCTATCCATCCCACCATTGCTTATATAAAATGCCGGGAATTTTTTTTTTTTTTTTTGGGGGGGGGGGGATAACAGCAATGTCTTAACTTTAATATATACCTTGATAAATGTAATACTTTAACTATGGTCAATTTAGCTTTATTACAACTTTCCTGAATTATATGAGATTCTATTTTATTAGTTTATACTAGTTCTATTTCAATTGACAAATTGTTAAAATTATAAAACAAGATATTTCCTCTTGGTTCAAGAAACCATTATCCTGGATTGGATGTATTAGCTCAACACCTTTTCTACTGGGAATTTTATAAAAAAAAAAATGTGCCCAAATAAGAATTTTAACATTTTTTCTGTTTCTCATTTTAATTGAAATATTTTTTTATTGATTTTCAAGAAAAAAAAAAAACAAAGTAAAATACAAGTCATAAACATTGTGTAGAGGTAGGTTTACAATATACACATATCTCGTTCCTACATGCCTATTACAGTAGGCCAGTGAGGTGAGAAATGAACACATATCAGTTGTCTCATCCTGTGTAGCGACTTGCAATTACATTTACATACATTATGAACTTACAGATTTAACTTCCCTTCCCCCTCCCCCCCCCCCACCAGATGTTTCCAAGCTTTCTCAATGTTTTACCAGTTTATAATAGAGTCTAATATCATATCCTTACTGAATATATTACGTGTGTCTGGGCAATTTAAGTCAGGCCCTAGTGGATGTCTCTATCCTCCTCCCCACTTTCTCACTGTCCTGATCTCTCTCTCTCGTCTCTCCCCTGGTTAGTGTGTGGTCTCGTGTGACCCTTCAAAATCCAATAAAACCATATTTTCTGAAACTGAACGGTATTTCCTTGAGCCCATGCCGCCAATTCTAACATTATGTAAGTGTTGTTTATTTTATCTCGGACTTCTGCCCACCCTGGTGCTCCTATCTTCCAGTGTCTGGCTATACATATACGTACACAGGTGCACAGTATCCTAACAAAAGTGTTGATTGCTGAGTTAAACGGCCTAACCCTTTCATGTAGAAGTGCCTGAGTTATTGTTAGATCAATCTCTTCTTCCAGTGTGTCACTAAGTAACCTCGATAGTGCCTGCCACACCGGCTGTACTTTTGGGCAGTCCCACCACATGTGCCTATATGTCCCTCTCTCCCCACATCCTCTATAACATGCTGCGTTATTCAAGGAGGAGGTATGAGCTGTCCTTTCCGGCGTAAGGTACCATCTGAAGGCCACCTTCAAACAGTTCTCCCTCATGTCAGCACTTAGCATGCTCTTCCCTATTTCTGAGAAAGTCTGTTCCCATATAACCTTTTCTCTTACTTCTCCTGTATCCTTCTCCCATCGCTCCATGAGAGGAGACTTATGTGTGGACTTCTTCCCTTGCAATGCTAAGTATATCTGAGAGATCACATGTTTCCCTCTGGTTTGTGTGCTGCATAACCTTTCTAATAGGGTCAAGGGTTGACTTATTCTACTAGCTATATATTTAGAGATAGCAGATGATATCTGTAAGTAAAGAAACCAATTTAACGTATATGGGTGGATTTTGTCTCTAACCTGATTAAAGGTAAGTATCGCCGCTTTATCTAGGAAGTCTGCCACTCTATATAAACCCTTGTTATCCCATTTCCCTACTAGTTTTCTAAGTTCCGAAGGCAACAAGAACTTCACGGGTAGTAATAGTGAGTAGGGAGTGAGTAGCCCCTTTTTTTTTGTAACCGTATGCCAGTTGTGTAAAGTATCTTGTGTTACATGTGATATATATGAGAACCGTTTTGTATTTCCTGAGGGATCCCACAAGATATCTGCCGGATTCTCTCTACCTGCAATATCTGCTTCTATTTTTGGCCAGATCACTCCCTGAAAATTTTTCTCCATTATGACTGTTTGTGCTAGCCTGGATGCTTGGTAGTAGTCTACCATATTTGGGACTCCGATCCCCCCCATCTGTCTGTGTTGTTGTAAAGTCTGCGATGCTATTCTCGCCTTCCCATCTCCCCTCAAAAATCGCAGCAGGTCAGATTGCAGGGTATTTAAGTCTGCCAGGGGAACCCCAATCGGCAAGGCTCTAAAAAGATATAGGATCCTAGGAAGAACGTTCATTTTAATAGCCGATAGGCGTCCATACCATGAAAATCTACCTCTTTTCCAGTTGTTTAAATCCTTCCTAATGGCTTTATAGATGGGTAAATAATTTAATCTATACAGTTCTGAAAAAGTGTTGGTAATCTTAATTCCCAAGTAAGTGATATGAGATTTAGCCCATGTAAGATCAAAGTTTAGTTCAATCGTCTTTTTAGTATGGAGTGGGAGACAGATCGATAGAGCCTCGCTTTTGTCCAAATTAACCTTAAAGCCCGAGATCCCTGAAAATTTCTCTAAAATGTCGTATAGGTTAGGTAAAGAGATCAGAGGTCTGGTCAGTGTCAAGAGCACATCGTCCGCAAATAGTGTCAATTTATATTCTTCATTGGCTACTTGCACCCCCGACACATCCTTCGATTGTCTGATGAGTGCTGCCAGTGGCTCAATGCTAATGGCAAATAGCAGCGGCGAGAGCGGGCACCCCTGGCGGGTCCCACCTAAGATATCTATGGGCCTCGACAGGTATCCCGCCGCTCCCACCACCGCCGTCGGTCTTGAGTATATAGCTGTCAGCGCCTTTATAAAAGCTCCCTCAAAGCCCATTTTGTCTAATACTTTAAACATATAGGTCCAATCTACCCTATCAAACGCTTTTTCCGCGTCGAGTGATAGAAGTAGTGATGGTGTCTTGGTTTGTGTTAAATAATCTACTAAAGTCAAGATTCTCCTTACATTGTCCGGGGCCTCCCTATCCATAATAAATCCCACCTGGTCTTTGTGAATCAGTGATGGCAGTATCAATTTAAGTCTGTTGGCTATTATTTTTGTAAAAATTTTAAGATCTGTATTGATCAGTGAAATTGGCCTATAATTTTGACAGTACTTCGGGTTTTTCCCTCCTTTAGGTATCACCACTATTTTAGCTTGTAACATATCCTGAGGCAATTCCCTTCCCGCCAAAATACTGTTGCAGAAAGTTAATAAGTGGGGCATCAACTCTTTCGTAAATAACTTATAATATTCCCCTGTCAGTCCGTCTGGGCCCGGTGCCTTCCCCGACTTTAAGTCTTTAATTACTGTTAATATTTCCTTGGGTGAAATGTCTGCATTTAATGCTGTAAGGTCTGAGTCCTGTATTATTGGTAAGTCGATCTGACCCAATAGGTCCCCTGTCTGTCTAGTAAGGTCTCCCGGGGCCACCTTTTTCCCATCATAGAGATGCTCATAAAACTGAGCAAAAGTCTCAGTTATTTCCTGCGGGTTTGAGGTCAAAGCCCCCCCCTGTCTGTGAATGGAGGGGATTGCGAAAAGCTTTGTTCTCTCCCTCAATTTGTATGTCAAATACTTATCTGGCTTATTCGCATACACATAGTAATGTGCTTTCAGCCTCAAAGCCGCATGAACAGAGTTTTCATTCAAGATAGTGGATAGTTCCGTACGTTTGGATTGGAGGGACCTATAGACCCTCTGTGACATAGTACGTTTATGTTCCTGCTCAAGTGTCTCAACCTCCCTCTGAAGTGTGTTCGTTCTTTGTGTAGCTTGTTTTACCACTATGGCCTTTTATTTAATAAGCAGACCTCTCAAAACTGGTTTGTGCGCTGCCCAAGTTATCAATGGGTTATCTGTTGTCCCCTCATTTAGTTGCCAATATTCTTTCATTGCTTTTGTTATCCTATCGTATATTTCTGGTTTCCTAAGTAATGTTGGGTTATATGTCCAAGATCTTGGCCGCAAGAAATTTAGTATGCCCGCTATTTCTAGGATTACTAATGAGTGATCTGACCAAACGCATGTTTGTGTGTAAGATGTAACTAAGTTAGTTGTCAGTATTTGACTCACAAAGATATAATCTAAGGTTGAGTATGAGTTGTGTGCCGGTGAATAGTAAGTATAATCATGTTTGGAGTTACCAACCGCTTCCCAGGAATCTATAAGATTGTGTGCTCCAAGGGAATCCCTGATTGACCTAACTATCGCGTTATGGCGATGTTGCTTGCTTGATTGACTTTTGGTTCCTTCCCCCGAAAATGAGGACATGGGAACATTAAAATCCCCCGCTAGAATTACCCTATCTTGTGACCACTGAGTAAGATGCTGTGAAATGATGTCAAAGAAGGAATTCTGCGTCTCATTGGGTGCGTACACATTACAGAGAGTGACTTTGGTATTTTGTATTGTGCCTCTAACTATCACAAACCTACCTTCCTTATCACTCAGTACATTATCCAATATAAAATCTAGCGATTTGTGTATTAGTATTGTCACCCCTCTTTTCTTAGTATCTGTCGTTGAATGATAGTTATGGGGAAACTGTTGCGTCCAGTACTTTGGGATTGTCTGGGATATAAAGTGCGTTTCTTGGAGAAATATAATGTTAGCGTTTAATTTCAAATAGTGTGTCATTGCCGTCTTCCTTTTAGTGTCTGAATTTAATCCCCTAACGTTATGGGAGATTAGTTTTATATTATGTGTCATCTTTGATCTCCACCATCCCCCCTTCTCCACGTTCTTTCCCATTCCATCTTAGAAAGCCTGAGTAGTCCCCACAAAACCCTCCTGCCAACATTTATCCATGATACCTGATTCTCTCTAGATCTTCGTGCCCATATCATCCCCTCACCTCTATTACTGGTAGGAAACATCTGGTTTAAAAAAACAAAATTTAAATAACAAGCAAAGTGAAACATAAAAACATAAACTTTAGAAAAACCTACTAAGTTCCAACTCATTGGATATCTAAGTGCAGTTAGTTACGTCATTTGAATATTATGGCCTATCTTTTATCTTGAACTCAAGTGAGACATAGTAGATAAGAAAAAAGAAGAAAAAGAGAAAGAGAAGAGAACAAAAGGCATCATAGTTGTCAACATTTCTGGTTAGTAAGATATGTTAAGCCTAAAAATACTTTATAACAAGAAAACTTTGTGGGAAAGCCCAATACTAGATGGTAAAACATTTGCATAGCATTTATATACTTATCTGACCCCTGGTTTAAGTTGCTACAGTTCAAAAGAGTTCAGCACTAAACTTTTAATTTTGTCCGTAGTGCTTTCACAAAAAGGGAACATTTTTCCCTTATTCAAGGATATCTTCTAATGTCTTGATCGTGTTCATGTCTTGCGCTTCTTTTCGGGTATCTTGGACCATTGTTTCTGACGGTGTCTGCCCTCCATGTTGGTTTGAGCTGTTGTAGCATCTTGTTGTAGCATAGGTGGGAGATCCATCCTCATCCTACGGCAAGTTTCTGGAATCTCCTGAGGATCTTTTATAGAAAATGTCTTGTTTTCCCACGTTATGTGGAGAGCGAAAGGGAAGCCCCAACGGTAAGGAATTTGATTTTTCCTCAGCATGGAAGTGAGTGGTCGTAATGAGCTTCTTCTTTGTAAAGTCCTCAGGCAGAGATCCTGATAAAACTGTATAATAGTCCCTTGGTACTTAAAAGTGGGGTTCTTCCTCGCTGCAGCGAGAATCTCCTCCTTCTCTTGAAAGCGCAACATCTTAATAATCACATCTCTGGGAGGGTCTTCACCCTTAGGTTTAGGCCTCAGAGCTCTGTGTGCCCTTTCCATTTGAAACCTGTCTTCTCCCTTTGTGCCAGTAATACCCAGAAAAAGGTTAAGCAGATATGTATTCAACTCGCCTGGGCCCACTGACTCTGGGACTCCTTTCAGTCGTAGATTGGATCTGCGACTACGATTCTCCAGGTCTTCTAGTTTATCATAGACATCCTCTAATTCTGATTGTTGGGAGGTGACTTTGTCTTTTACTGCATTTATATCTTCAACCATTGTATCTCCACTCTCCTCCAGAGAGTTCACTCTCGTGCCCAGATCTACAATCTCTTGTTTAAGGTCTTTTATGCTATTGGTCACAGAGTTTTGTAGAGTTTCCATTTTTTCAAGCATTTTTTCAAAGTTTGCATTAATGTCCTGTTTGGAAACTAAGTGATCTAGATCTGCTCTTGTAATTGGCCTTAGGTCTTCCATTGCACCTCTAGATCCTTCATCCCCCTCTCTCTCCTCATCTGATTGTTGCATTTGTAGGTCTGAGGATTTATCTCCTCTGATAGATTTAAAAAATAAGGTAGTTGAGGGCTGCTTGTTTAGTGATGATGTTTTAGAGTTTTTTTTGGCCGCCGCCATCTTTCTCTGTCTTTGTTGCAATGTTTGATGGAATTCCCAACTTTACTGCGCCTACAGGGCCAGATCAGTTAAAGATATCTACAGTGCCCCAATCTTTGTTTTTAGTGAGATGTGATCTAATTTTCTCTAGGCACTTTTCAGCAAATGTTAAACACCTCAAGACTAAGGTGTCTTTAAAGTCTCATCATGTATATAAAAGGTCTTGACTGCAGGTCAAGAAAGCATAATAAACCTTGAACATGTTAGTTATAACTTATATGCATATAAGACAATCTCCCAAAGTATCTTCAATTATTTTCAGTAGGCATATTGTTTGTGGAGCTGTTTCCGCGTGTATTTATAATAGCAGCATCACCTCCCAATTAAATCATTCTTCTAACTTTTAAGTGCTGCAATTTTCCCTGTTGGTCACAGCAAATACATTTTTGTACTTATCCCTCAGATCATTAAGGTTATGAGTAACCCTGCTGCTTAAATGTAATTTTTGAATGAAAAGAGAGCAAAGTGTGGTGTCTTTGACACTGAAAAAGTTAATTTCCTTGCATCTGTGGGGCCTGTGTTATAGCTGCGCCCTCTATCCAATAAAGAGCCTCTGGGTATATACTTCTTCCCACTTTACAAGTCCCTTCTCTTCAGTCACATCTTTGTCTTATGTTCAATCTCCCCCTCTCCTCATTATTGTCTGCCCGGTAACAGCCCCCTGTTTATTTAATAACCTTGTTCCGGTCGTCCCTGCGTACCTCCAGTTCCGTAGCTTAGGAGCTGCAAAAGCCGATCACTCCTTTTACCTCTTCTTTCTCCTGTTATTCTCTTGCTTCCCCGCCGGGTAATAGTTAGCTTGCTATTGTTTCCCAAGTCAGCCGGTCGGTTAAGCGCTCTCCTGGGGATTGAAAGTAACTCCACGTGTGTAGAAAAGATGGCGTCTGATGCGCCAGTGTGCAGGGTCTTGTCACACAGATCTTCTTAATAGTAGCGCCTTTCCCCTCTCAAGTCTCCTTAGCCCTCCGATGAGTGTTCTTATATTACTAATATCTGTTGGTACTTAAGTTTTAGCCTCTCTCATCAATTTCATGCCATTTTAGCAGCAAGTCTGCACGGAGCTTCTCCTCTAGGCTGCCATTCCTCAGCCCTTCCAGGCTCCACCCTCTCTATTTCTCATTTTAAACAGAATTAGAGCCTTTGTTTTTTATTAATTTAATATTAATTATCAAATTCCATAAAAACATGTCATTTTCTAACTGTAGAATTTAAAAAAAAAACTTGTAAATTAGGGCAGCTTTTTATTGTTTATTTTTTTCCTATAGTTTTCCCCCTCCCCACTTGTCCTCCAAGCAACCAACTATTTTTTCTGTAGTGTAGGAGCCAACCACCATTCTCCAAGTAATCAACTTAGTGTAGGGACACCTTTTTTATTTTCTGTAGTGTAGGGCCCAACCCCACCTTCTCTCCACAGTGTAGGGATCCACATCTCCCTCCCCCATCCACAATCATCTCCCACCCGCCTCTTTCCTCCACTCCTTCTGCACCCCTCCCAACCACCATGGCAATGTCTGATACAGAGACAATGTCTGTATTGGATCTGTCAATGCTGTATTAACATTTGATAGCAGATGCCTGCTGCACCCCAGTTGTGGTTTTGCCGCTGTTAAAGCTAACAGTGGGACTGCAACCTGCAGCTCTGCCCTGGAAGTAGGTACTATTTCAAAACAGGACATACTACCTAACATGCCAAGAAAAGACATACAAAAATATATTGTACTAACTTCACATCAATATTTAAATCCCTCTCAAATATAAATCAATGTTAATTAATATAAAGTGAATGACATAAATGCCAAAATATACTAAGTACAACAATGCATACAGCACAATTAATATAATGCTAGAATCAAAACTAGAAATGTTCTCAAAAGTTTGTAAAAGATACAGTCACAGTAAGTATCCAAGAGATTCTGTGAGGCAGCTCCCCTTTGGACAACAGATGAAGATGTCAATCTATGGAACAAAATAATAAAAAGTGGCACCTCATAGTGTTTCCATGTAAAATATGGAACATCTAAAAGTGATTGAAAACCATCTCACAAGGGAGGTGGTGCATCTGTGAAAGACAATTCAGTCTTTCACATCAGTCATCATGCTGGAACCACAGTATCAGGTTTCTCCACAGAACTCCAGATTTAAGGATGCAATACTCCATGGCATGTAATTCCTCTTGGAAAGGCTGGAATTCCAATTACAGTGGTCCACACAAGCAGCTTCATAAGCAACATTTGGCTGTATCTGGTTGCAAGTGCTCCTCACCCCAAAATTGATCAAAGACACCAGTATCAATAATTCCAAATAGATGAATAAGCACACACCCCAGAAAACAAGGATGGCCATCTTAATAAAAGTGTAAATGTAACAAATTTAAAGTGTTCAATTACAAATATTACAAACCCAAACAGAATTAGTTATGTTCTCAATATATAATACAACAATAATTGTGCATAAAGAGTTACAATAAAATCATTATCAAAATGATATACAAAAACTTGCAAACAAATTAAACCTGTCTCATAAAACTAGCAATATTTTATAAATTGAATATTGCTAGTTTTATGAGACAAGTTTTATTTGTTTGCAAGTTTTTGTATACTGAAAATCAGCATGTGTGTAAAAGATGCATAATAGGATTATTTATTCAAATGAAATGACATATTTCTAAAAAAAATAATATGGATCCCTTACACCGCTGGGAAACTCAGCTTCACATTTTTATCTCTTCACAATTTTGGCAGCGCACACTCACACTAACCAAAAATGTGATACATATGTTATGTTATTCGAGACCTACTACCAATTGATATCACACTGGTATTATGTCCCTACACGCTTGGCTAAAATATACCCTAACACCTCCCCCATGTATTGGCGTAACTGTGGCCAGACGGTCGATTTGCTGCATATTTGGTGGGATTGCCCTAAGATCAAACCTTTATGGAACACATTGACCACACAGAAATGAACAGTGGCACTACTCAGGCTTTTCCCCTTAATGTATAATAATAGGTTCTGAAGGATGTGAAATTAATCAACAATATTATGGGGGAAATGGTGCTCCTGCATAAAACATTGGTTAAATACAAAAAGTGGGGTAGCTAGAGAAAGCCAAGAACCCCCACCAATAGTATGCACAATGAGCACTCTGGGCCCTGACTATAGGCAGTTATCTCCAAAAAGAATGGAAAAATAAAATATAACTTTTATTGGTTTATGATTAAAATCCAAAATAACATACACATTAAAAAAATCCAGACATACACTTCTGATGAACCAATCAAATAATCCTAGGGGGGATGGTATCTGGTAGGGCCTATATATATTAAAGATAACCCTCCCCCTTACTGGAAGTATAAAGATTTACCACTCTGAGAAATAAAAGATAGATATATTCTATCTCAATGCTATATGCCTGTGTATGATTGTGTATAATAGCATGCAAATGGTCTGACAATGGTTGTTTGTAAATGCCCTGTTATTGAAATCAACATGGGTATAAGGTCTCAGCTCGTTCCACTGGGAATTAAGTGCTCTCACCACTGGATGAAATAAATTAAAGTTCAAGGATTGCTGTTACTGAACATAAGGGATGGATTAGTACAAGTTGAATCTTGGATAAGGATATTATAAGCTATCAACAATTTGTGAATTCATCATTCACCCAAGAGCAATTGAGTTTTCAAAAAGACTACAGAAAAAGATGATATTGCGCTTGGCTGTCTGTGCCTCAATTAATAAATGTTTTTGAATATTTTGGTTTTTAACAATATTTCCACTAAACAGTGATATGAAGAAAAAACACAGGTCTAGTAAAATTTCAATTCGAAAAGACTATTCAAATAAAAACAGTGCAAATATATGCTGATCTGTTGTTGCGCGGTACTAGTAATACTCCTGATAAATAATACAGAATAAAATGAATGAATAAAATGAATAAATAAAACCACACTTCACTGTTTAACAATAAAAAGGTAATAGTCCATTAAGGTGAAGGGTTTCCAAAGTATCCTTTAAGATTCACAACAGTACCTTTTGAAAGTGTCCAAAGTATATCTTGAGTGATTAGTTCACTGATGTCAGCTGGAATATGCTTATCCCCGCTTGTGGGGCTGGTTCCTCCTGGTGCAGCTTCGGATTAGTCAAAAGAATCCTTATTTGACTCGTTGTGTTACCATGAAAAATAAGAAAGAAACAGAAGCGCACCAGGGCACGATTCAAGTGAAGATTTTATTAGTTAAAACACACACGCAACTTATAATGTTGCACTTACAAGATTTAAAAATAATATGAGCCTGTATACAAATTCTTTGAGTGCGCTGGAGCAGAGATGACAAACCGTTCCTGTCAGCCGATCTAGGTAAGTACAAGGTGTCCGGACTGCCCTTTCGTACTACCGCGATGACTGTCCACACACAAGAAAAGACCAGGAGCAATGTCCTAAAATCCTCGACGCGTTTCCCCCGAACTTCGGTCGGGCTTTATCAAGAGGTAAAAGAGTACTATTCAGAATTGGCGCTCTTCAGCTTTTTAAATGTCCATATTTGTTAGGCACACCCCTTTTGGGGCCTGCTGCGGGTGTGTTATATCCTACCCGTTTGATTGGTGGAAAGTCCGTTACAGAAAATGAAAAAAAAGGAAAAAAGAAAGCAGTGGTAAATGTTTCTTCTGCAAGGATATTGTATTACAAAAATATACGATTTTATCCGTCTTTAGATAAAACATTGAAACCATAATTTAGTGAGATTGTGTTCCCTAAAACTAGAGAGAAAAATATGCGAAAACTAACTTCCATATATATCACATTGGCATAGTTAGACTGCTATAGCGGTATATTAAAAAACAAAAAACATAATAAAACTGTATTATAAATATTTGTAAAAACCGATTACAAAAAAATGCAATATAATATAATTAATACAATTGTTAGATAAATTATTCGGAGACATTAAAAACCACATATTGATTAAAAATGTCATACAAATAAACATAAAACATAAAAGTGGAATGCCCTGAATTTGATAAGACCTCCATAAAAGGCCATAAACCTAACGACAGATTATTAAAATGAAACAGAATAAAATTTATAAATAGTTCATTAATATTAATATTATATTATATCCATATAAAGATTACATATATGCAGCTACATCTATGTCAATATTCAACCCTAATGGTTGTAGTGTTTTCAACTTGTAAATCCATTTGGTTTCCAACTTTCTTAGATCTAGTAACCTATTGGGTTTATTTGGTGGAACCCAATCTATCACCTGTACTTTTAGAGATTTTGGATTACTACCATGATGTTCAAGGAAATGTTTGGGTACACTATGTGTCAGCAATTTCTCTTTAATATTATAGATGTGCTCATTAATTCTTCGTTTGATTTTCCTTTTGGTGCGACCTACATAAAGCAGGCCACACCCACAATGTATTAAATAAACTACATAGGTACAGTCACAATTCTTCCTACCTGTAATATTAAAGGTTTCTGTTAATTCTGAATTAGAAAAAGTGGGAGATTTATCTACGTGTGCACACATATTACACCTTGCTTTACCGCATTTAAACGTACCTTGCCAGGTAGTCAACCAATTCTCAGTGGTAGAGATGTTGACCCCTTTCTGTTGTTTAATCTCTCTTAGCTTACTAGGTGCTAATATGTTCTTAAGACTTTTTCCTTTCTTGTATGTGAACACTGGTCTCTCATTTATTCTTGTTCTTAAAAAGGGATCAGTTACTAGGAGGGGCCAATGTTTCTGTATTATTTTTTCTAATTTTTTAGATCCCTCATTGTAGGTAGTAATGAATAGAATGGGTTTAGTGTTTGCTGAAAGGGTTGTCATTAACTCATTGTGTACTTTAGTACCGATGGCTTGATAATTATATCTTTCTTCTTTATTAAAAAATGAACTTCTTTCTTTTGCAAGAGCTTTGTCTTTAGCTTGATTGATAACTTCCTCGCTATACCCTTTCTCTATGAATGTATTTGTCAAAATTTCCGCTTCTGCTGTAAAATCCTCCAAATATGTACAGTTTCTTCTCAAACGTAGAAACTGGCTATAAGGAACATTTTGGATCCAGCTTTTCTTATGTGCACTTTTGGCTTGAATGAAGCTGTTCCTATCTGTTGATTTCCTAAAATTTTTAACTTCAATTTTGCTATCCTTATCTTTATATAGGATTAGGTCCAAAAATTCAATTTGTGTGTTAGAATAAGCTTTAGTAAAATGTAAATTATAATCATTATTGTTTATGTGCTTTATAAAACTGTCAATTAAAATCTCATCCCCCCTCCATAAAATTAAAACATCATCTATATACCTCCCATATTTAATTATATTATTAGTAAAAGGATTATTGTTCCAAATAAATTCATGTTCAAAGGCAATAACATACAGGTTAGCATATGAGGGGGCGAAAGTTGTCCCCATTGCTGTTCCCTGTAATTGGAGATAAAATTTATGTTCAAAGGTAAAATAATTATGTTGCAGAATAAACTTCATACACTCTACCAAAAAATTAATATGATGTGATGGAATTTGCCAGTTGTCTAATTCTTCCTTAACTTTCCTTAAACCCTTATTATGGGGAATACATGTGTAAAGTGACGACACATCACAACTTATCCACCATATATCTATCCCATTTTAAGCCTTCATATTCCTTAATTACAGCTGTAGTGTCCTTAAAATATGCTCTGGTACTTTTTACCAGGGGTTGGAGATAATAGTCAACATATTTCGAAAGATTCTCACTAATAGAACCCAGACCTGAAATTATGGGCCTCCCAGGAGGATTAATAGGGTCCTTATGCACTTTTGGGAGGTGATAAAATATAGAAATATTAGGTTGTTGACTGCTTAAAAATTTAAATTCATCATTATTCAGAATACCCTCTTCCTTTGCTTTGATCAAAATCTTATTTAGCTCTTTAATATAATTTTGAGTTGGGTCCCATGTTAAAAGTTTATAAGTATTAAAATCATTTAAAATGTTTTTTGCTTCTTTTATATAGTCTTCTCTGCGTTGTATAACTATACCTCCACCTTTGTCCGCAGAGCGAATTACTATATCTTTGTTATTATTTAATTTCTGCAAAGACTTCCTTTCCAGGGTAGTTAAATTATCATTATATTTATTGAGGCAGTTATCATTTGCACTAAAAGTATCCTCAATATTCCTAAGTACTAATTTAGAGAACATTGCTACTTGATCACCTTGTGATCCTATGGGGTTGAAACTAGATTTCCCTTTAAAAGCAGAATGTTGTATGTTAGGTTCTGATTCATATACTGACAAATTTAATAAATCGTCTTGATAATTATCTGTTAAAATTGGAGATGCTATATTCACATTTGCTAGGCTTTTGAGTATATTTAAAGTTCCTAGGTCCCTAGATTCAATGTACTGGGCATTCTGAGTAGTTTTTATTTCTGGATTTTAGAAATAATACCGCTGTAAAGTTAATTTTCGTACAAATTTATGTACATCTATGTACATTTCAAACTTGTTTGGCCTAGTCTTTGGTGCAAACTTAAGGCCTTTTTGTAGAAGACCAATATCATTGGAATCAAGGTCAATGCTTGCTAAATTAAATATTTCACTTTTAGTTTGTTTTAATCTCTCCTTGGTCGCCCTGTTAGTCTGTATTGCCTTTCCTCCTCTATTTCCTCTTCTTCCCTTTCTAGAGATCTTTTTCTTGGTCTTATTCTCATGTCTCCCTGATTTTGTTTGAGGGGATTTGACCCCTCTCCTTCTCCTAAAAAATGTTGATTTTTAGCAGAGCTCTCTTTTGGTCTTGCTCCCCTTGTATCCCATACTGCTAAATCCGTGTCTTTGCTATCCACTAGAGGCTCAAATCTGTTATTTGTGGATATTCCTGCTGAGGGTTGTTGATTCCTATTCATGCCAGTATCTTGTACTTGATTCCTATTATCTCTGTATGAATCTCTCCTTCTCCATTGAGGATAATGGTTGAAACTATTGTTCTCTGTTCTAGTATCTCTGGACTGATAATTCGAAACTCTATAATTATATCCACTATTACTATCCAATCTATTGGTTCTAAATTGACGATTTTGATGTGTGTAATAGTTCTGTTGTGTGCTATGATTAGTACCTGATTTATGGTATGAATGTGGACCATAATTGTTATGGTTGGGATATGATCCATAGTTATTGTGGTTTGTATATCCACTATTAACCTTTCTGCCATGTAACTGTATTGCATTTCTGTTTTGATTGGATACAAAGAATTAATGAGCACATCTATAATATTAAAGAGAAATTGCTGACACATAGTGTACCCAAACATTTCCTTGAACATCATGGTAGTAATCCAAAATCTCTAAAAGTACAGGTGATAGATTGGGTTCCACCAAATAAACCCAATAGGTTACTAGATCTAAGAAGGTTGGAAACCAAATGGATTTACAAGTTGAAAACACTACAACCATTAGGGTTGAATATTGACATAGATGTAGCTGCATATATGTAATCTTTATATGGATATAATATAATATTAATATTAATGAACTATTTATAAATTTTATTCCATATCATTTTAATAATCTGTCGTTAGGTTTATGGCCTTTTATGGAGGTCTTATCAAATTCAGGGCATTCCACTTTTATGTTTTATGTTTATTTGTATGACATTTTTAATCAATATGTGGTTTTTAATGTCTCCGAATAATTTATCTAACAATTGTATTAATTATATTATATTGCATTTTTTTGTAATCGGTTTTTACAAATATCTATAATACAGTTTTATTATGTTTTTTTGTTTTTTAATATACCGCTATAGCAGTCTAACTATGCCAATGTGATATATATGGAAGTTAGTTTTCGCATATTTTTCTCTCTAGTTTTAGGGAACACAATCTCACTAAATTATGGTTTCAATGTTTTATCTAAAGACCGATAAAATCGTATATTTTTGTAATACAATATCCTTGCAGAAGAAACATTTACCACTGCTTTCTTTTTTCCTTTTTTTTCATTTTCTGTCACGGACTTTCCACCAATCAAACGGGTAGGATATGACACACCCGCAGCAGGCCCCAAAAGGGGTGTGCCTAACAAATATGGACATTTAAAAAGCTGAAGAGCGCCAATTCTGAATAGTACTCTTTTACCTCTTGATAAAGCCCGACCGAAGTTCGGGGGAAACGCGTCGAGGATTTTAGGACATTGCTCCTGGTCTTTTCTTGTGTGTGGACAGTCATCGCGGTAGTACGAAAGGGCAGTCCGGACGCCTTGTACTTACCTAGATCGGCTGACAGGAACGGTTTGTCATCTCTGCTCCAGCGTACTCAAAGAATTTGTATACAGGCTCATATTATTTTTAAATCTTGTAAGTGCAACATTATAAGTTGCGTGTGTGTTTTAACTAATAAAATCTTCACTTGAATCGTGCCCTGGTGCGCTTCTGTTTCTTTCTTCTTTTTCATGAGTTTTCAAAAAGAGACCCAATAGTGTAACATTTATAATATATGTTAGTCAATAGTGTGTGTAATGCTTTAACACATGTAATTACGATTGTTAGTTTTCAGTCCTAGCAGGATGAATACTAGGATGTAAACGATTGTATCCCAGTGTGAAAAGGATACTTTTGATCAGTTTTCAAATACTGGCTGAAATATGAGTCTTTGCGCTGATATCTACACAAATACCTAATCTCGATATTGAGCATATTAGCTAAAATGATTATATTTAAGGTCAGTTTCGATTATTGACAAATCCTTAACATTCTGGGTTGTATTGTTAAATAACACTGCAATAGTCATGTCCTATACGAGTCTCAATATGAATGAGATTAAAATAAATCCTGCTGTATTAAGTTCACATAAGATACTATAGTCAAGGCCAGTAGCGGTCCTCTATTATATTAATTAGATTTATACATTTTAGAGGGTGCTCCCTTATAGAGCGTACTTATATCAGTAGAAAGGTCGAGCTTTACTTATCAATGCACTACTGTATGGGTTTGTGTATGGACTGATATAGATAATACTGCTGTATGTCGTTAAATGATAATAAACTATATCAGTAGAAGGTCAAGCAGATGGTACATAGTGTTACTCAGAAAATATTACCCATTAGACATGGTGTACTAAATTTAATGTTGCACCTGGCAGAATCAGTAGGTACCGCACTTGCTTTGTAGACTATAATGTTGTATTGCATAACTACTTGATCTACCACAACCTGGGCTGTATCATATAGTAAGTATTAGTAGTATATACTATATCCAATGTTTGGCGATACCTAACTTAACCCAGATCATGTGATTGCTACGGTAAATGCAATATCTCATAGAGTACTCATAAAATTAAGTTCAATTTAGATTGTAAATTATATGAAATGCTAGCGATATTTCAACTGCTAGAACAGGCATTGTATTGTAATATAAAGGTTTTTCAACAGAATGTTAGTACTGAATAAAGTCTAGCATAACCTAGATCGTAAACATAACAGCTATTAGCATTGCTTTAGGTACTAGATCTGGCACAACCCAGATCATTTAATTATTAGGATATGAGCAATGTTCTACTGATAGCTAATTCTAAATGCGGTCTGATAAGACCTATACCATATAATATACTCTGAATTAGCGGTGCATTAGATGCTAAATCTGGCACAACCCAGACCAAATTATAGTTAAAGTATTAGCAATTTTTTACAGAGTTATGGTTCAAATAAAGTGATTGTCTGGCTATTAAAAAATTAGAGTGCAGAAACACTCAAGTGGCTCCCCTGACGTGTTTCGCCCCTCCAGGCTTTTTCAAAAGCCCGGAGGCACGAAACTTGATTCCCAGTGGAACGACCTAAGACCTTATACCCATGTTGATTGAATAACAGGGCATTTAAAAACAACCATTGTCAGACCACTCATACACAGGCATATAGCATTGAGAATATTTCTATCTTTTATTTCTCAGAGTGGTAAATCGTTATACTTCCAGTAAGGGGGAATATTATCTTTATTATATATAGGCCCTACCAGATACCACCCCCCTAGGATTATTTGATTGGTTCATCAGAAGTGTATGTCTGGATTTTTTTAATGTGTATGTTATTTTGGATTTTAATCATAAACCAATAAAAGTTATATTTTATTTTTGGAGATAACTGCCTATAGTCAGGGCCCAGACTGCTCATTATGCATACTATTGGTGGGGGTTCCTGGCTTTCTCTAGCTACCCCACTTTTTGTATTTACTTTATGGAACACATGTTTACTCATCCTTTCTAAGATGGGGATCCACCTACAGAAAACTCCTGCCCTAGCCCTCTTACACATTGGCACTCAAACTTTACCAAAACACCATGACTTTTTATGCATTTACCTGTTTTCTGCAGCTAAATCTAACATTGCTAAAGCCTGGAAAACAGAGCTACCTCCAAAATGGTCAGTTATCAGTAACACGATGGCCTACATATACTCAAAGGAAAAAGAAAAATATGATTTGAGGCATAGTACTGCAGTGTTGGAATTCTGTATTTTAATATTAGAAGCGAATGATTCAGCCCAGCAAAGCTAAACTGATTAGTGTTAGGACCAGTCTATTTTGGAACACCTTGTAAGTGGTGACTGGCTTAGCAGAACATGTCCATATTGTGCGACTAAGATCCCAACTTTATTTAAAAATTTAAATGCATACAGGCAAAAATTTTTGCAGCATAAATATATGTTAATAATATTACGTGACAATGATCCCAATTTTATTTGAACAATTTTAAGAATATTTAGCAAGCAAAAATATTTTTTTCAGCATATATACATGTTATAAATATGTGGACTTAAGTGTTTGGATGTGCGCCAATACTTGTTGTTATTTTGTAATTATTTTGGTCACTTTGGCAGCACTCCCACAATATGTGTGCTAATATATAAAATGTTTTTTGGTGTGCTTAACCAAACCCCCTTGTTGTATTTCTTAAATAGGGAGCTGACCAAATCCCTTTGGTTAAAGCACACCACCCAGCCCAGGTGTGTTCCAGACAATGTGATTGTGGTATATATATAAAGCTAGGGAGTATCATTCTGTGCAGTCATGATTTGAGGCATAGTACTGCAGTGTTGGAATTCTGTATTTGAATATTAGAATTGAATGATTCAGCCCAGCAAAGCTAAACTGATTAGTGTTAGGACCAGTCTATTTTGGGACACCTTGTAAGTGGTGACTGGCTTAGCAGAATATGGCCATATTGTGTGACTAAGATCCCAACTTTATTTAAAAATTTAAATGCATACAGGTAAACATTTTTGCAGCATATATATATGTTAATAATATTGCGTGACAATGATCCCAATTTTATTTGAACAATTTTAAGACTATTTAGCAAGCAAAAATATTTTTTTCAGCATATATACATGTTATAAATATGTGGACTTAAGTGTTTGGATGTGCGCCAATACTTGTTGTTATTTTGTAATTATTTTGGTCACTTTGGCAACACTCCCACAAT
Organism: Bombina bombina; assembly: GCF_027579735.1. Classification (NCBI taxonomy): domain Eukaryota; kingdom Metazoa; phylum Chordata; class Amphibia; order Anura; family Bombinatoridae; genus Bombina; species Bombina bombina. The sequence goes on along the minus strand of NC_069502.1, from coordinate 309,925,935 downwards.
ATGTGTGCTAATATATAAAATGTTTTTTGGTGTGCTTAACCAAACCCCCTTTCTATCTTTACAAAAATAAAAACTTACCTGGGAAAGTAAAAAAAATCTATCGTTACCTTAAAAAAAAAAACTATTACAAAAGAAAACCCCTAATATTATTTAAAAAAACCCTGTTTAACTGTCTTTAAAAGAATACCATTATAAAAAAAAAATACATTAACCCCAAAAAAAATCAATAAAAAAAAATCTAAAGAAAACCCTACTCTAAAAAGTGTCATGAAAAGGGTATTTGGCTGGGTTTGCACTCTATTTGGGATTATTGGTGCCAGGAATCAGATACAGCCAAGTGTTGCTTATGAAGCCTGCCTTGTGGACCACTGTGATTGGAGTCTATGTGTTTTTCAGAGGAATCACACAACACAGAGTGTTGCATCTTGAAGCCCGGTGTTCCGTGGAGAAAGCCGATACCAGGGTTCCAGAGCACTGCCTGCTGTGCCAGCTTTCCTCACTTATAAGTTTGTTTCCAATCAATTTGAGATGTTTTGTATTTTATATGGTAATGTTAATAGGCGCCCCCTTTTTTTCTTTTGTTCCTACAATTTTTAGAAATTTATAAACATTTCAGAGTAGTATGTCCTATTTTATGTATTCTAAAGGTCAATTCTTTTTTCTTATTTCATATAAACTGGTATTTTCTAAAAGTAAGCTTAAAGATAAAAATGATCATTCAAATAATGTAGGGAGAATATTTAATATAATGGTTAGACTTTTGTCTATTAAAGCTTTTTCATAGATTTTACTAGATTTCTTTATACTATAAATACATATTTTGAGTAACTCTAGTTACATGCAGAAAGAGAAACCCTGCATGAAATAAATTAAAGAAAGGGTTGCATGACTCCCATGGAGGACACGTGGAGGGTTCATCTTGAGGTCAGTAGGTTGGGCTTCTGGAGGAGAGGGGGAGAATGAGAGCGGAAAGAAATCAGTCTGGACCAGAACGTGTGAGGAGAAGCTCCCACCCTCCCTCCCTTTTTATGTGGCTTGGTTTTTATGTTGCAGCTTGTGGGTGTTGCGGGGGTGCTTGCCTATTTATGCTGGTTTGAGCAGAGTTGGGATTGTTGGTACCTCCTGTATGATTGGCAGTGGAGAATGTGTTACAAGGGGGTGTGACCTTCTCATTGAGAAGGAGGGGCATGTGTTGTGGCTGGGCAAGCACCCTGGGGGGTCTTAGGTAAATCTTTAACTGTTTATTTAGTTATGTGATGGTTATGTTATTTATAGTGTTCAAATAAAGTAAGTTGCAGCCTTTTGGTGTCATGTATTTATTTAAGATGAACGTAGTGCCCAGTATGGGGGTCAATTGGGAAACAAATTCAGAATAGAAGACTCTTGAAAAATGGGAATGTATTTTAAATACACAGCTAAATAACAAACATCTTAGAATCTCTACTAACTTTTTGGTACCTAAAACTAAGGGCTCGATTTATCAAGCCCTTCTCTCCCCTTTGACTGCAGGTTAGCACAAGCGAAGCTGCAGTCAGGATTTATCAAGCTGCCTTTTTCTCCACCTCTTAGGTGGTGAATTTCAATCTCCCCAGTCTATACTAACCAGGAAGATTGGCACAGTAGCACTTGTGTGCAATGGTAAATGCGGTAGCGAATTGCTGCCCACCAGAGGAGAAGCCTGGTGGTCAATGGCAAACATGTACGCCCCTGTCAGCCCGTGGATAATAAATCGAGCCCCAAATGTTTAAAAAATGATTTACCCTAACACACCTGGCGAATGCTGGAGGAAAAGTGCTCTCATATACATTTGGGGGTATCTTGTCTACAATTTACTGATTATTAGTCATAAAAAAATTATAGAATAATTGTATAGTTTAGTTTGAAGCACCTTTAGATATTGATAAGTGTTATCTTATTTTCAATAATGATTAATAGCACCACAAAATTATTACTTTGACTATGGAGATCTGATATTTTACTCACATATGGATTATGGCTAAAGGAATTTACATATACATTATTTTTGGTAAAATACTCAAGTTACTCAAAGAAAAAAAGGTGCAATTCTCCTCATGGAATTTTCCACAACATTATTGTTAAAGCACCCAAATAAGATGCTATGGTAATTGTAATCTTACAACATCAGGCCTCTTAACCATTGTATTACTATTATTATACCTCTGTTCATTTTTAAATAACTGTATTACACGCAGTAGTTCTCTTTATTATGTTTAATTTTGTTTGTTAGAAATTTTGAATTACAATTTACTACCAAGTACTGAAAATAACTTAAATGCTTTCTGAAAACTTTTAAAGCAGCTAAAAGGTTTCTGCAAAACTAGATCATGTTATATTAAAGGCAATACTCTGATTGAGCTGATTAAGGACTAAATTACAAGTGGAGCGCTAATTTATCATGTTCCCGCAAATGAACAAATTAGCAAATTCTCTTGTTTGTGGGTGTGTGATAAATAACCAACCATTACAAGTGGCTGCTTATTGTTACTGTGAGCTTGCGGTAGCAATTAGCGCACTGAAAATTACCCAGAGGTCATAGCATCTTTAATTTTTTGTTAAAAATTTAATTAAGCTGGGGGGCGTGTCCAAGCATGGCAGCATATTTGAGAGCTCAGTGCCTTTATCAACCTAATCTGTAGTATATCTTAAGACAAACCTTCCATCTATCTTCTCAGGATATATGTTCCGAGTTAGAAGTCAAGGATTGATATACCCAAGCCACTCTTATACCAAAAGGAGCCCTAAAACTCAAGCTGTGAGCCACGTTAAACTATTCTTAACCTCCCTTCTGGCTTATCCGTGTGTACAATTATATCTTTCTAACCCTAAAACTGTGAAATTGGACTTCAACCATACCCATAACTGCTAGTGGATTTCTGGGGCATAGTTACTTGGAGCATTTCTTTTTTTCAAAACTTAGAGATTTCGCATCTGCAAAGTGAAACAGTTAAAATGGAGGCAGAGATTGTTTTCATACTGAGGGAACTTGAGGCTAAGCTCGACACCCACTTCTGCAATCTGCGAGACATTTTCAAAGAAGAATGGAGAACCTCGGGAGAAGCCTGTAATGGTCCACACAATCAACCCATGTCTACTGTAGACTACTCTACAACCTCCTCTTCATATTACGATCAAGACTCTACAGCTTTACTTACCTCTTTTCAGATACCGACAAAGGACTCCCTAATGATTACCGCAGAGGAACTAGTCCACCCGGTGCAGCTTAGGAGAGAGGTGGTAAATGATCCCGCTTTAGTGCATTCAGCAGTAGATCAGAGGATTACTCCAAGCCCGGCACCCACTCTAGTTGAATTTGTACCAGTTGTATGGAAAGAGAGTTTGGATAAGCTGCGGAGCAGTTTCAAGATGGAGTCGCTAACGAGAGCACTACTATGGTCTCATTCGGCCAAATCCCCTACCAAGACCCACACGCCATGTGGACTCGCTTTGCACTCTGAATGTAGCCTCCCCTTCAGTTGCTCCATGAAAGTCGGCATAGGGTGATACTAGACGCTGTGCTGCTGAAGCCGTAACCACCCGCTCTAATATCAGGCTTCTTTATAGCTGGGACTTTCGAGCATCTGTATGAGTCCTATACAGTTGAGTACATTTGATTGCTGACTCAGTTTTAAATGTTATGTGGACTAATTACATACAGAAATCACCCTGAGATTCCTCCTGACATTGTAAACCTTATTTAGTTCTGGATGGCTGGTTTCACACGCATACCATTTATTATTTACTAGAGACTGTTATGTTATATACAAGTACTCCTCTGTTATTACTATTTTACTCCCCTTGACTTTAGAGTTACAGCCTATAACTATATACATAGATTGTATGTATGCGTTTACATTTATACAGATCATCTGTTGTTTAGTTGGACTTGGGTGTAATTCGATTAAGAAACAACTTAAGACATCCTTTAACTATATACTCTAACAAGGTCAAGTAATTTGCCTAGTTATAAATTAAGTCATACTCTACTGATATAGATTATGTCACATTACTGTTATCAGAGCCTTGTTCCAAATGTGGTTGTGTTTTGAGGGAATTTATGTTATATGATCTTCAGCAGGCCATGTTTCAAAAACCTTCTGTATTGCAGGATAATGAGAACATTAGTATTTAGTAGAGTATCTATGTCTTTAGCTATTTAATACTATTTTATCAAAGCTCAAGAAGACTCATAATTCCCTTGCTGGGACCTCCCGATACATTAGGACTGTTAATTCCTTCAATACTTGGTTTAACCCCTGCAGCTCTTCATCTTCGGCCTCCTAACACTACATAGTTTCTTGCACGGGTCGTTCTAATTCCCTAAAACATTGTTATACTACTGCTAACTGTTATGTTATATTGATTTTTGTATATTGAAGTGTGAGCTATCAAAACCATTAGGGATATTGCTGTAGCTTTCTGCATATTTTTGCTAAAAGTCCTATAATTTGGGGGCGTGTCCTAACAGCGACTCAGTGTAGTCGCACTTTTCATGAGCTCCGGGAGAGTGGCCTTTTACCCGCTGTATAAAGCTCCACGTTTACAGCATTTCACTCCAGTACGACATTATTGGGACACCTAAACAACATACACTAAGACTGGAAACGCTATGCTGTATTTATGACCCCAGGGCCGGAATTGGACAAGTGAGGCCTGTAGCAGCGGTAATCTTCACAGGCAGCGCCCCCCCCCCGGTACTCCAGGGTGTTGTACCAGGACTGAACGTATATCTAAGCCTAACCTGATACCTTCAATTATACAATGTGCACCCTGTCTTCTCCAGACATCGCTTTACGCTGCTGAGTGGACAACGTGGAGGTCGATAATATGGCGCCTCTCACGACTGACGCAGGAGATAAAGGCTCCTTCCTCACGCTTGACTCTTTCTTACTTAAACTAGAGAGGATCTTTAAGCCACTAATTGACAAAGCGCGTTCGGCTCATGAAATTCAGATCTTAATGAATAAAATACCATCAGCAGCAACGGAGGCACCGACAACAAACTTAACTGTGAAATGGGTGCCCGGTCTGCCCCTAGGGCCCGGGGGGGCTGGGCAGCATGAAGTATCGCTAGCTGAAGATCCATCGCAGCCGATCACCTACGAGCAACCAGCAACTGCGGATAACGATCCCATAACTGGGAGCACAAAGGAAGAAAGTGAGCAGGCGACTCCTCTTCTCTCACCCATAGCCCACATGGAGGAAACACCTACCAGCTACCATATCAAAGCAGCACTCGACTCGACACAGCATATGAGAATGCAGAAAACCTTTCTTACCAGCTCTGACATCACTGAAGCCATAGTCGGTACATCTGAGGAGTTACCCCACTTGGGAGACTGTGATGGAGCAGCTCTAAAATGTTCAAAACCTAGACAAGGACTGAGCACAGAACGGTTGTCCCGGGATTTTAGGGGGGGATCCTGGGAGGTCACAGTGTCATTGCACCTTGGATCTCTGTCCTACACTTATCTAGAACAGGGTATTTATTTGCACATGCCGCTACCACAACTGTTTTGCATTAAAGTATGGTACCACGGGCTAAAGATCCCTGAAGGACGGTACTCTCTGGCCATAACAGAATGTTTTGATGAGCATACAAAGGTTTTCTATATAGCTTGAATGCCATATGTTTGTATACTAAAGAAGTTTTGTTGTTAAATGTTTTATATGTACCTTAGTAACTCAGGAATTAGAGAGAATACTTATGTTACTTATGTCTGGATTATTGGTAAATTTAATAATTTAAAATGTAAACGCACAAACTGGTGCAAGTGTTGTTATATTTAACTTTAATTAGTCAGTCCTGGTACTTTGCATCTGCTCATTAATTATGGTTATATTTGTTGTGCTTGCATAACAACCCTTTTTATTTTTTGATGCAAAATGTTATGTTTGTTGTATCAATGTTAATGTAACCCCTTATCATTATCACACTGTTATTACTGGTCCAAGAGTGCCCAGTCTCACCTCTGGGGTAAAAAAAAGCGAGGAATACATAATTTCAATTACAGGTCTATCAAATGCGAAGCTAATATTTGTATGTCTGCATACTGTATTTACAATGTATTTGTATAATATATGCAATATCCTCAATAAAAAAAATAAAAATGTCCTATAATTCTACTGCATAGACTGATGTGACTGCTAAAGAGCATAGCTTTGCGTACAAATATATGTACATGTATATAACTTATTGCTGTTAGTTGATTGTATTCTATGTTCTCCGTGCCTCCCCTTAGTATATCAGAGGTCCAAACTACACAAAAGCATTGTAACTATATTACCTGTCATTTTTATTTACTATATACTGTGGAGTCCAGAAGTAGCCCCACCACACTATGGCCTAGATTTGAGTTCGGCGGTAGCCATCAAAACCAGCGTTAGAGGCTCCTAACGCTGGTTTTGGCCGCCCGCTGGTATTTGGAGTCAGTGATTAAAGGGTCTAACGCTCACTTTTCAGCCGCGACTTTTCTATACCGCAGATCCCCCTACGCCATTTGCGTAGCCTATCTTTTCAATGGGATCTTTCTAATGCTGGTATTTAGAGTCGTTTCTGAAGTGAGCGTTAGAGCTCTAACGACAAGATTCCAGCCGCCTGAAAATAGCAGGAGTTAAGAGCTTTCTGGCTAACGCCGGTTTATAAAGCTCTTAACTACTGTACCCTAAAGTACACTAACACCCATAAACTACCTATGTACCCCTAAACCGAGGTCCCCCCACATCGCCGCCACTCGATTTAAATTTTTAACCCCTAATCTGCCGACCGCCACCTACGTTATACTTATGTACCCCTAATCTGCTGCCCCTAACCCCGCCGACCCCTATATTATATTTCTTAACCCCTAACTTGCCCCCCACAACGTCGCCGCCAGCTACTTAAAATAATTAACCCCTAATCTTCCGACCGCAAATCGCCGCCACCTACGTTATCCCTATGTACCCCTAATCTGCTGCCCCTAACATCGCCGACCCCTATATTATATTTATTAACCCCTAATCTGCCCCCCTCAACGTCGCCGACACCTGCCTACACTTATTAACCCCTAATCTGCCGAGCGGACCTGAGCGCTACTAAAATAAATGTATTAACCCCTAATCCGCCTCACTAACCCTATAATAAATAGTATTAACCCCTAATCTGCCCTCCCTAACATCGCCGACACCTAACTTCAATTATTAACCCCTAATCTGCCGACCGGAGCTCACCGCTATTCTAATAAATGTATTAACCCCTAAAGCTAAGTCTAACCCTAACACTAACACCCCCCTAAGTTAAATATAATTTTTATCTAACGAAATAAATTAACTCTTATTAAATAAATTATTCCTATTTAAAGCTAAATACTTACCTGTAAAATAAATCCTAATATAGCTACAATATAAATTATAATTATATTATAGCTATTTTAGGATTAATATTTATTTTACAGGCAACTTGGTAATTATTTTAACCAGGTACAATAGCTATTAAATAGTTAAGAACTATTTAATAGTTACCTAGTTAAAATAATAACAAATTTACCTGTAAAATAAATCCTAACCTAAGATATAATTAAACCTAACACTAGACTATCAATAAAATAATTAAATAAACTACCTACAATTACCTACAATTAACCTAACACTACACTATCAATAAATTAATTAAACACAATTCCTACAAATAAATAAAATTAAATAAACTAGCTAAAGTACAAAAAATAAAAAAGAACTAAGTTACAGAAAATAAAAAAATATTTACAAACATAAGAAAAATATTACAACAATTTTAAACTAATTACACCTACTCTAAGCCCCCTAATAAAATAACAAAGCCCCCCAAAATAAAAAATTCCCTACCCTATTCTAAATTAAAAAAGTTACAAGCTCTTTTACCTTACCAGCCCTGAACAGGGCCCTTTGCGGGGCATGCCCCAAGAATTTCAGCTCTTTTGCCTGTAAAAGAATAAATACAATACCCCCCCCCAACATTACAACCCACCACCCACATACCCCTAATCTAACCCAAACCCCCCTTAAATAAACCTAACACTAAGCCCCTGAAGATCTTCCTACCTTGTCTTCACCATACCAGGTTCACCGATCCGTCCTGAAGAGCTCCTCCGATGTCCTGATCCAAGCCCAAGCGGGGGCTGAAGAGGTCCATGATCCGGTCAAAGTCTTCATCCAAGCGGGGCAGAAGAGGATCTTCCATCCGATTGAAGTCATCATCCAGGCGGCATCTTCTATGGTCTTCCATCCGGAGCGAAGCGGCAGGATCCTGAAGACCTCCAGCGCGGAACATCCATCCGGACCGACGACTGAACGACGAATGACTGTTCCTTTAAGGGACGTCATCCAAGATGGCGTCCCTCGAATTCCGATTGGCTGATAGGATTCTATCAGCCAATCGGAATTAAGGTAGGAATTTTCTGATTGGCTGATGGAATCAGCCAATCAGAATCAAGTTCAATCCGATTGGCTGATCCAATCAGCCAATCAGATTGAGCTCGCATTCTATTGGCTGTTCCGATCAGCCAATAGAATGCGAGCTCAATCTGATTGGCTGATTGGATCGGCCAATCGGATTGAACTAGATTCTGATTGGCTGATTCCATCAGCCAATCAGAAAATTCCTACCTTAATTCCGATTGGCTGATAGAATCCTATCAGCCAATCGGAATTCGAGGGACGCCATCTTGGATGACGTCCCTTAAAGGAACAGTCATTCGTCGTTCAGTCGTCGGTCCGGATGGATGTTCCGCGCTGGAGGTCTTCAGGATCCTGCCGCTTAGCTCCGGATGGAAGACCATAGAAGATGCCGCCTGGATGATGACTTCAATCGGATGGAAGATCCTCTTCTGCCCCGTTTGGATGAAGACTTTGACCGGATCATGGACCTCTTCAGCCCCCGCTTGGGCTTGGATCAGGACATCGGAGGAGCTCTTCAGGACGGATCGGTGAACCTGGTATGGTGAAGACAAGGTAGGAAGATCTTCAGGGGCTTAGTGTTAGGTTTATTTAAGGGGGGTTTGGGTTAGATTAGGGGTATGTGGGTGGTGGGTTGTAATGTTGGGGGGGGGTATTGTATTTATTCTTTTACAGGCAAAAGAGCTGAAATTCTTGGGGCATGCCCCGCAAAGGGCCCTGTTCAGGGCTGGTAAGGTAAAAGAGCTTGTAACTTTTTTAATTTAGAATAGGGTAGGGAATTTTTTATTTTGGGGGGCTTTGTTATTTTATTAGGGGGCTTAGAGTAGGTGTAATTAGTTTAAAATTGTTGTAATATTTTTATTATGTTTGTAAATATTTTTTTATTTTCTGTAACTTAGTTCTTTTTTATTTTTTGTACTTTAGCTAGTTTATTTAATTGTATTTATTTGTAGGAATTGTGTTTAATTAATTTATTGATAGTGTAGTGTTAGGTTAATTGTAGGTAATTGTAGGTAGTTTATTTAATTATTTTATTGATAGTCTAGTGTTAGGTTTAATTATATCTTAGGTTAGGATTTATTTTACAGGTAAATTTGTTATTATTTTAACTAGGTAACTATTAAATAGTTCTTAACTATTTAATAGCTATTGTACCTGGTTAAAATAATTACCAAGTTGCCTGTAAAATAAATATAAATCCTAAAATAGCTATAATATAATTATAATTTATATTGTAGCTATATTAGGATTTATTTTACAGGTAAGTATTTAGCTTTAAATAGGAATAATTTATTTAATAAGAGTTAATTTATTTCGTTAGATAAAAATTATATTTAACTTAGGGGGGTGTTAGTGTTAGGGTTAGACTTAGCTTTAGGGGTTAATACATTTATTAGAATAGCGGTGAGCTCCGGTCGGCAGATTAGGGGTTAATAATTGAAGTTAGGTGTCGGCGATGTTAGGGAGGGCAGATTAGGGGTTAATACTATTTATGATAGGGTTAGTGAGGCGGGTTAGGGGTTCATAACTTTATTATAGTAGCGCTCAGGTCCGCTCGGCAGATTAGGGGTTAATAAGTGTAGGCAGGTGTCGGCGACGTTGAGGGGGGCAGATTAGGGGTTAATAAATATAATATAGGGGTCGGCGATGTTAGGGCAGCAGATTAGGGGTACATAGGGATAACGTAGGTGGCGGCGGTTTATGGAGCGGCAGATTAGGGGTTAAAAAAAATATGCAGGGGTCAGCGATAGCGGGGGCGGCAGATTAGGGGTTAATAAGTGTAAGGGTAGGGGTGTTTAGACTCGGGGTACATGTTAGAGTGTTAGGTGCAGACGTAGGAAGTGTTCCCCCATAGGAAACAATGGGGCTGCGTTAGGAGCTGAACGCTGCTTTTTTGCAGGTGTTAGGTTTTTTTTCAGCTCAAACAGTCCCATTGTTTCCTATGGGAGAATCGTGCACGAGCACGTTTTGGAGGCCGGCCGCGTCCGTAAGCAACTCTGGTATCGAGAGTTGCATTTGCGGTAAAAATGCTCTACGCTCCTTTTTTGGAGCCTAACGCAGCATTTGTTTGAACTCTCGATACCAGAGTTAATTTTATGGTGCGGCCAGAAAAAAGCCCGCAGAGCGTTAACAGCCCTTTTACGGCCGAACTCCAAATCTAGGCCTAAATATTTAATCAATTGACATATAATTTCTATATTCCTATATTTTATTATTGCTTTTGGGATTTAGATCCCTATACACCATAGCGGATACATAACAAAAATTAGTGATTAAATGTTTATTACCCATCTATAGCATTACTTTCAGGTTTTTGATGGGTATGGGTTTGTGCATTGATATGTAAACTCTTTTATATTCACTATATTCATGTAGCAAAATATTTACATCTCCTTTTCCCCTATCTACCCATTCCAGTGTGTACTCTATTCATATCTTGTCATTACTGAGGGTTTTAAGCCACATTTTCTTTTCTTTTTTTTTTTAATAATCCCAGCCATACCTCCCAGTATTTTATACTCATGTTAAGCTCATCCTAGTAGTGTTTCATTACTCCATCATTAATTCTGCATATCACATTCTTTTGTCCTCATTTACATTCTAGTTTGTTTATATAACGCTATATACACCTGTAACCTCTCTCACCCCACAATTATAGTGTATTCGCCTCCCTTCCATATCCATTCTCTATGCTTCCCTCCAGATGACATATTCCCTATATTACTATAGGCTAACATTCATCCGGACTCATATATAACTCTTTACATCTAGGTGCTATTCACTCCCAAAGGAAGCGGATCCGTATAACTCTACCCCCACAGTCATATAGCCTATGCCGCACATTTATACCATTACAGGTAGAAATGACCACTTTTTTAGGCAACCATGGCACACTTATTTAATTTGGTAAAATTATCCCTTTAAGCTTTAATACCCATATGTTTTTATAATCTCTGTTCTAATTTTTATGCCTCAGGCAATAACTTAGAGTATTACACACGGTAGATACATATCATATGTTTAGAATAACGGAGAGTTGTCTTTGCACATTTGACACCCCTTTGCCCACTCCATCGAGTTCATACTGAGTCCAATAAAGATTTTACCAATCCACATCATAATACCACCACTGTACCCATAAAACACACGGACATGCCCCCTGCTCCCTTAACTTGAAAGCAGCTTTAGTCTGCTGACTCACCCTATTTCTTATACGTAAGACCAAGTAGGGCTTCCTAGTAACTACGATTCACCATTCACTTACCACTTCATCTGACCCGTTAGAGGTCGGTAATGTAGTTACCTCACTTCTCTCTCCCTTAAGAAAAAAGAGGTTCAATTTAAATGTACTGCATCTCATTATTGACGCTTGATTGCATACTCTTGTATGTTGTATCTTAATGTGTATATATATATATAATTTGCAAGCTATTCTCTGTACGCTACAACTTTTGAAATAAGGCAACATTTTGTTCTGATGATATTCTGTATACTTATACATTTGTTGGCATTGTGTGAAAACCTCAATAAAAAATGTTATTAAAAAAAAAAATGTTTTTGAATTAATCTGTTTTATGAGGTTACATATAGTGGGTGTGGGGTGTTAGAAAAAGAAAAACCAGAACTGAAAAGTGCCTTTACATTGTGGTCTATGGGAATCATGTGTTCCCTGTAAATATATATGTATACGCTTAAATACATACATATATATATATATATATATATATATATGTGTGTGTGTTAATATGTGTACATACATACACATATAAACTCATAAATATATATTAATATAATCATCTCTATTCTAAAATCGAGTTTGTAACACATCCGTCGGCGGCGGCAGTTGCACACGCATCCTCAAAGGAATGTTGGCAGCGTGTGACAGCCAACAGAATATTGGCTGTGCCTGCAGCCAAAAGCATTCACCTGGATGCATATTCCAAAAATGGCAGGGTGGTGAAAGAATCCGCCATTTTCTGAATCCACCGGGATGCAGCGAAAGCAAACGGAGCATTACAACAACAAAAAATAACCGCCCGCAATAAGTATTAAAAAAAAAAAACTAACCGTCCGCAATAAGCAATAAAAAAAAAGCTAACTGCCCGCAATAAGTATTTAAAAAAAAAACAACCGCCCGTACAAACTATTAAGAAAAAAAAATAAACTAACCGCCTGCGCGAAGTATTAGGAAAAAAAGGCTAACATTAAATAAATAATAAACAACACTATCCAAAATAAAAAAATTAAACCTAATCCCTATGAAAATAAAAAAATAAATAAATAAAAACACCACCTAATCTAAGAATAAACTACAAATAGCCTTTAAAAGGGTTTTTTGTAAGGCATTCACCTAAATAAATCAGCTCTTTTACATTAAAAATAAACAATTTCCCCCCTAACAGTAAAACCCCCCACATTCAGCTCTTTTTCACTGCCCTTAAAAGGGCTCTTTTTGAAATTGCCCAATGAACCCTAATCTAAAAAAAACAATAAAAAAACAAAAATTAAAAAAAAAGTTAACACTAAAGCCCCAAATAGGTACTCACGGTTTCAGAAGTCTGGCAGGGAAGGTCTTCTTCCAGGCGTGTCCATCATCTTCATCCACAGCAAAGGCGGCGTGGAGCAGATGTCCGATCAGTCAGTGGATGATCAGTCAATTGATCTATTTAGCCTGGTCTTGGAGGTCTCTGCAGACCGATTATAAAGGATAATAAAATAATGATAAATATCCAACTTCTCTGACCGCTCTATAAGATGGTTTCGTCGAGGAGGTGTGTGTATTAGTCCAATCAACAATGGCTAAAGGGGCGTGTGTGATGACGTGTATGCTTGATGCTAGACACATCACTCTTTCACATAATTTAGCCATCAAATAAATGCCAGTAGGCGCTGGACTAGACATAATAATGTTTAAAGATATACATCACTAACAACGTATGTCAAAATTTAAAAAGATCTCCAAGACCAGGCTAAATAGATCCACTGACTGATCATATTCAGTTGTGATCATATTCAGTTTAGTGCACACACAGAGGGAGATTCCCTAATGTTTTTAATATATTTCAATATATTTTTAGAAATATTAGATCCCCTTATTATTCAAATGCATTTTTGCATAGCGAACAATCATTTATATTAGATAGGTTCATGCATTTAGCTTATGTCTAAATTAAATAGGGTTTAGCCTTGTCTCTATAGGGACATCATTGCTAAGATTATATTTTAGCTGTGTAGAGGCTAGTATGTGCTTGTCAATGAACATGTTAACACAGATGGTTTAGGATTGAAGGGGGTGGGCCTGTATCAATTAATCTATCAAAGGTGTATTAAGGGTTTATATAGCAACTGTATCAATTCATATTTTTATTGTATAGCCTGAGGAAACAGCCTTAGAGGGGCTGAGAAACCCGTTGCTTTGTTTTAATAAAATTTTGTTTTAATGATACACTTGCTGTTCTCCTGGGGATTCTTACATACATTGTGTGGCTGGTGAGTGGAATCCTTTAATGCCTGAGCACAGTCTACTGGGCGACTGAGAGGTCCCAGCTTGCCTTTACTGCACCTGGAGGTGCGCTCCTTATTGTAAGTGTGACCAATAAGTGTGACATTTGCCTGTTTATACTGTACTAGGCTATGGGAGCTGTGTTTTATCACTCACAGGAACAGATGCCTGGTTTGCTGTTTTTTTGATCGAGAGCTTTATTTGCTGGCAAACAGTGAGCTGGACCACTGCCAATCGATCCAGTCTGCGCAACTTGCACCATTGGGTGCTTCATCTTTGTGAGTACCATCCTATATCACATTGAATATTCTTCTGTATTGACATTACTAAGCCATATTGGCGCCTCTGTGTCTTCTTTTTTTTTTCCAGATCATTCATCACCAGGGACTGACTATCCTTTTGACAGAGTGCTGCCTCCTGTTGGATGTTAAGGACTTTATATATGCAATACATTTGGCTGTGCTATAGCTTGATTTGATGTGTTATTTATATTATTTCTTGAAAAAATAATATAAACAACATTTTCCAGCGATGGTGCCGATCGTTGGTGGGTGGGAGCAGCTGCAGGGAGACGGGTGGGTGGCTCATCGCTGGTGGATATATGCCACATGGGGGCGGGATCGCACACAGGAGTGCCGGTAGTGCGCACGGGGGCGGGATCGTGCATGGGGGCAGGAGCACGCACAGGGCGGGAACGGGTGGGACCGCTACACTATGGTACAATATTATACAATAATATGCAGGGAGAGGGTAATCTGAACGCAGGAGCTGCTCAAACAGTATTGCAGTGATGCCTCGATGTTGAGCCCAGCAGTCAGGCAAATCATCAGAAGCCATCGGGCAGGCTTCTGATGCTCTGTAAGTGTGCTAAGTGCCTTGGTGGGTCGAGGCACTTAGTAAAATCACATACATACATATAAATAATAAAAAAATATTTATTTTTAATAAAAAAGCCCCATATAGCCCCCCTCCCCTATGTGGCTCCAAAGATGGCAATGCCCAGTGCATCATGGGGCTTCTGGGGGTGTCACTAGCCTGCCTCATCATATGGGGCAGGCTGGGGTCATCCAATCTGAGCTTGCTCTATAATTTAATTTATAATAACAAAATATCCCATTTGTCTGATCATGTTAATATTAGTAAATATTCACACTAATCAGTGTGCATCTTCCTCCCTCTCCTCACTTGCGTTTGTGTTGGAGAAAGAGGGAGATTTGTGTTGAGAGAGAGAGAGATTTATTTAGTTATATTAGTTTAAAAATTTTAAAAGAAAGGTTCTTTTCAGAGGCATTAACCCCTAGCTTTCCAGGGATCACTACAAATCACTGGCTCTTGCACAAAAGCAATTTTTTGCTCTGTGAATTTTTTGGGGGGGATTAATTTTTTTAGTAATTTTTTGTGAGACCCAAAGGCTCTTATCAGAGCCATTTAGTTAATTTACATTATTTTTTTTTAGTAATTAACCCCTAGCTTGCCAGTGCTCACTATAAATCACT
This sequence comes from Bombina bombina, assembly GCF_027579735.1. Lineage (NCBI taxonomy): Eukaryota > Metazoa > Chordata > Amphibia > Anura > Bombinatoridae > Bombina > Bombina bombina. The sequence goes on along the minus strand of NC_069502.1, from coordinate 309,910,506 downwards.
GGCTCTTGCATAAAAGCACTTTTTTACTCTGTGCATTTTTAGGGGTTAATTTCTTTTAGTAGTTTTTTTGTGAGACCCAAAGGCTCTTATCAGAGCTATTTAGTTAATTTAAATTTAAATTTTGTGTTGATTTTTTTTTTTTAGTAATTTTTTTTCTCTGTGACAGATAAAAATAAATCATGTCACAGAGAACATATACTGCTGAGGAGACATATGTCATACTTGCATCAGAGTCAGACGCCTCTATGTCGGACTCAGACCCCAATTTTGACCCTGCCATATGCTCAGATACATCATTAGATACAGTCTCAACTGATAGGGATGTATCTCTGGCTGCCACCCCCCCTGCTAGCCCCCCTGCCAGCCCCCTTGCCAGAAGGAGACATGTTGCTCCAGCTTCCATTGCTGCTGAAGGGTGCATAAATGTGGATGTGGCTGGATTTAGCCCCCAGCAGTTTATGGAGGTTTTTCTGGGCAATGATTTATTGGGGAACATTGTCGCCCAAACTAATTTATATGCCCATCAGTTCTGTGCTGCAAAGCCTCACAGCTTTTTGGTAAAGCAGCAATGGGCCTCCATCGATGTGCCAGAATTTTAAAAATTCTGGGCATTGACTATGCTGATGGGCATCATAAAGAAATTCTCCATCTACTCTTACTGGAGCAGTAGCCGCATTTGCTCTACCCCCATTTTGACCCAAAGTATGTCGAGCAAGAGGTATGAAATGAATCTACATTTCATGCACTTCAGCCTGTGCCCCCCTAGTGGGCATCCCCAGTATGACAGGCTGCATAAAATCCGCCCACTGATTACCCACTTTGCTTCCAGGTTTGCAGAGGCTTATACACCTGGAAGGAATATATGTGTGGATGAATCCCTGATGAAGTATAAGGGAAGGCTGGGATTCAAGCAGTATATTCCTTCCAAGCGCTCCAAATATGGAGTAAAGATGTATACGCTCTGTGAGAGTGAGAGTGGGTATATTCAGGCCTTCTGGGTGTATGAGGGAAAGGATAGCCACCTTGACCCTCAAGGTTGCCCAGAACATATGGGAACCACTGGCAAGATGGTCTGGGACCTTATATTATCCCTAATGAACAAAGGGTACCACTTGTATTTGGATAATTTTTATACAATTGTCCTTTTGTACAAGCTACTGTATTGCTTTGATACAGTAGCTTGTGGTACAATTAATAATAACCACACAGGTTTCCAGGACAACTTGCACGCACCCGGCTACAAAGAGGGGAGACCTCAGCTCTGCGCCAAGAGGAGCTGTTGGCACTTAAGTACAGAGAAAAGAAGGATGTGTACCTTCTTACCACCATCCACAATGAGAGGACTGTGGAAGTCTCTGTACGTGGCAGAGCTGAGAGCATAAGGAAGCCAGTGTGCATCAAGGCTTATAACCGGCATATGGGGGGGGGGGGGTTGATCTGGCAGATCAGCTGCTGCAGCCCTACCTAATTATGCGAAGGACAAGGGCCTGGTACAAAAAGGTTGCAATTTACTTAATGCAGATTGCAACCCACAATGCTTTTTTGTTGTTCAAAAAAGCAAACCCCGGAATGAAAGTGACTTTTTTACAGTTTCAGCTCCAGATCATTTTGGGGATTTTGTACCAAGATGCACCTGCTCCCCGGGTGGTGATGGGAGAGAGCAGAGTTGGGGCTACTCATTTTATTTTTAAAATCCCCCTACTGTCGCAAAGCAGAAACCTCAAAAAAATGCTGTACCAAGTGGGGACAGAGAAGGGAGACCACCTTTTACTGTCCTGATTGCCCAGGACAGCCTGGACTCTGCATTGGGGACTGCTTCAAGCGGTATTATACACTAGTTAATTTTTTTTTTTTACCTTTGCCATTGTGTTTTTTTTTTGGGGGGGGGTTGCTTATGTTTACTGTTACTGAGCTTGTTTGTTTTTGTTTTTTACTGTTACTGTGCCAAAGTTTTATATTTCACTGTTCTATTTTTTATAAGTTCTAAAATTGGTGCTGTATTTTACCAAAACCCCTGTCAAACCTATGCATGGGGGGCATGGGAGTACTCAGGGGGTCTTGCAGAAAACAACCTGGAGTTTTTTCTTGCAATAACTTACAACAAGCTCTCATAGTCTAAATCATAGTCAAAAAGCAATGTGTGTGTAAAAATGAAAATTGAAGAATTGCCACCATACATTTTCTCAAATTTTTTTGGCTAAAATGGTTGCATCAAAGGCATCAAAGCACTCCATATACAATACCTTGGGTTGTCAACATTTCAAATATATACACTTTCATGGCAATAAATAAAACTGGGGTACGCAATAGGCCCCAAACTAAAGATAGGCATATCAGAAGAAATACTCTCACTTTCAACTCAAATTACAAGTCATACAATTGTAACTGAACCTTCCCAAAATCCTGGCAAACCTATGCATGGGGGGCATAGGTGTACTCAGGAGGTCTTGCAGAAAACAACCTGGAGTGTTTTTTTGCAATAACTTGATCTCTCCTAAATCATAGTCAAAAAGCATTGTGTGTGTAAAAATGAAAATTTAAAAATTACCACCATACACTTTCTCCAATTATTTTGGCTAAAACGGTTGCATCAAAGGCATCAAAGCACTGCATATACAATACCTTGGGTTGTCAACTTTCCAAATATATGCACATTCATGTAAAGCAAATAAATTGGGGTAGGTAAAAAGACCCCCAAAATGACGATAGGCAAAGAAAATATGTTAAATGTGAAAAAAAATCAGACATTTAGCATTGCACCCCCCAAACAAGCCAACATACCTATACATAGGTGGTATCACTGTACTCAGGAGATATTAGTAAACACATATAAGGGTCTTCTTTGGCAGTAACACATAACAGGAGCTGAGAATCCATGTCTAAAGTACAAGGTGTGTGAAAAAATAACACAAAAAAATCACTGCCCAATAGATTGACAAAGACTGGTGGTTGAATTAGTGCATGGAAAGTGTTAAAATACCAGCATTTCAAATACCCTAGGGTGTCTACTTATAAAAAATATATGATTTGATGGGGGTAAATTACATTGGCCGGCTTCAGAAATGTCCTAAATAGGACATGGGTGCATAGGATGTGAAAATGCCAAGTTGAAAAACTCGAATGCGCCCCCTAAAAATAAGGGCTATTTGCCCCCAGAGAACCCGACACACCTAAACATGGGTGGTATCACTGTACTTAGGAGACGTTTTTGAACACATATTGAGGTGTTTTATGGCAGTAACAAATAACAGGAACTGAGAATCCATGCCTAAAGTACAATGTGTGTAAAAAAAATAACACAAAAAATGACTGCCCAAAAGTTTGACAAAGACTGGTGGTTGAATTAGTGCATGAAAAAATACCAGCATTTGAAATACCCCAGGGTGTCTACTTTTCAAAAATATATGGTTTGAAGGGGGTAAATTTCATTGGCTAGCTTCAGAAATGTCCCAACTAGGACATGGGTGCATGATGACAGATGTGAAAATCCCAAGTTGAAAACTGGAATGCGCCCCCTAAAAATAAGGCCTTTTAACCCCCAGAGAACCTGACACACCTATACATGGGTGGTATCACTGTACTCAGGAGATGTTGTTGAACACATATTGAGGTGTTTTTTTTGGCAGTAACACATAACAGGAACTGAGAATCCATGCCTAAAGTACAATGTGTGTGAAAAATAACACAAAAATTGACTACCCAAAAGTTTAACAAAGACTGGTGGTTGAATTAGTGCATGGAAAGTGTTAAAATACCAGCATTTGAAATACCCCAGGGTGTCTACTTTTCATAAATATATGGTTTGAAGGGCGTAAATTTCATTGGCTAGCTTCAGAAATGTCCCAAATAGGACATGGGTGCATGATAACAGATGTGAAAATTCCAAGTTTAAAAACTGGAATGCGCCTCCAAAAAATAAGGCCTTTTAGCCCCCAGAGAACCCGACACACCTATACATGGGTGGTATCACCATACTCAGGAGATGTTGTTGAACACATATAGAGGTGTTTTTTTGGCAGTAACACATAACAGGAACTGAGAATCCACGCCTAAAGTACAATGTGTGTGAAAAATAACACAAAAATTGACTACCCAAAAGTTTAACAAAGACTGGTGGTTGAATTAGTGCATGAAAAGTGTTAAAATACCAGCATTTGAAATACCCTAGGATGTCTACTTTTCAAGGTAAATTTCACTGGCTAGCTTCAGAAATGTCCCAAATAGGACATGGGTGCATGATGAAAGATGTGAAAATCCCAAGTTGAAAAACTGGAATGCGCCCCCTAAAAATAAGGCCTTTTAGCCCCCAGAGAACCCGACACACCTATAGATGGGTAGTATCACTGTACTCAGGAGATGTTGTTGAATACATTTTGAGGTGTTTGTTGGCAGGAACACATAACAGGAACTGAGAATCCATGTCTAAAGTACAATGTGTGTGAAAAATAACACAAAACAATGACTACCCAAAAGTTTGACAAAGGCTGGTGGTTGAATTAGTGCATGAAAAGTGTTAAAATACCAGCATTTGGGGGGGCGGAGCCGGCCAGTGAATCTAATGGCCACACATACTTAGAGCTCCGTGCAACAACGCTCAATTGAGCATGATATCTCAAGCAAAAAGTCCCACATAATGAACAAGCTGGCAAGTAAAAGAGTCCCAAACCCACTGCTACCTATAAACTAAAGTGTGGAATGATCTGAGCAGGACAACCGGAGAACCAGTCCAAGAAACGCGGGCCCAGCAAGAAAAGCCTAGAGCCACGAGCTACGCAATAAGATCAGCGCGAACAGCATGATAGCTGCGGATCACTGAGGACCTCTCAAAGAGCAAATCGGATCAAGCATAGACCCTCTACAAGGCAGCAGGTAACGATAACTTTACTACATGTAAAAAATACTCAGTTTGAGCCACGAGGCTGCACCTATAACTGGACTATTTACCCTTTAAGCGCTACTTGCTCATAGGCAGATAAAGCCTTAAACAGAGACTCTGATTTATATTTTTCCCCAAGACCTGTTTATAAGAGCAACTATCTCGACAGGGACACGCTTAAAATAGCGGCCAAAGGGAAAAATAGGGCAGATAAAACTCATAAATCCTCTGCAATACAGGCAGGAAAACTAAACTTTTTCAGAAGCCTAGAACCACAACCTGAAAAGGATATAGATACACAATCAGAGTTATTTGAAGCTGAGTCCCTTACCCAACAGGATAATAATGTGGCCACAGAGGACAGACCAATCACAAGAGCAGACCTGAAACTCCTCTCTACCAAAGCAGACCTTAACACAATAGTCCTACAGGTCAGCAAGGCCATAAAGGATGAACTGGCAAGAGTAAAGAAAGAGATAGGAGAACTAGGAAATAGAGTGTTGGAGTTAGAAGACCAGCTAGAGGAGGTACAGAAATACTCAGACAACACAACAACTGCCCTAGAGCATTATCACACAGACATAGAAAAATTACAGAATCAAATGGAAGACCTCGATAATAGAGGACGACGCCAAAACCTACGAATACGTGGTATACCCAAAAAAATACTACCTCCACAGCTCCCCTCTTATCTGCAGAACCTATTTAAATATCTACTAGAAAAAGAAAGTGAAAACATACATTTAGCGCGCATAGAGCATTGCGGCCCAAACCACCTGGGACTTCCCCACCTAGAGACATAATACTATGCTGTCACAAATTCACTGACAAGGAAAAAATTCTACAAGCAGCAAGGCAAAAATCACCTATATATTTTGGCAAAGACCAACTACAAATCTTTGCTGATCTGAGTCCAATCACCCTGTCTAAACGACGGGAAGCAAGATATTTAACCTTACACCTACAGGACTTAGGAGTGCAGTACAGATGGGGTTCTCCTTTCTCCATTAGAGTACTTAAAGATGACAAAATTATACAGTACAGAGGTCCTGAAGATCTAGCGCAATTCTGTAGACAGCTGAACATTACTCAACCTACCCTCCCAAGCCTGAACAGCGACAGAGAAGAAAGGAATAAGCAACAACAAAGGTCAGCCCCTAAACAACAAAGGCCAGAATGGTCCACAGTGGCGAGGAAAAGAAAGACTTTCACAGGAGGACATACATCCAAAGAATCCACATCCGGGGACCCACCCTGATCTTACACCAACATCTACAGAGTAGGATGGAACCCTACTGTCTGGACATCCTTAAAGAGTACAGGACACCTATCCTCATACCGAGTATTATACCGTAAATGGGACTAAAGCACTGATAAGTATTTCGTTTTAGGGACTTTATTTGCTATACCTTGAATATAGCCCATGCCCAAAATGAGTGATAAGGAGAACCACCTGCCTCACATCACCTCTACCCCTTATTTTCAATTTTTAATTTTCATTTTTCATTTTCCTGTTAATAGGACGAGAATTTGTCTTATATCCCCCAGAGGCCCTCTATAGGACCACTGGAAATTGTTCTATGGAATTATTGTTGCATAAGATATTATGTTTGAAGTTGTGTTTTCTTCTTTTCTTTCCTTTTCTTGGTTTAAATATCACTTATAGTCTACCTAACATGCTGATTAAAGACAAATATGTACCTTTTCTTTGCAGATACATATGGGGAACTGTTATTAATATGTATATAAACTATACCGGACTCCTGAACTGCTCCAACAGTACCGACCGCCTAAACATAGACAAAAACCACCAGGTAAGACTACGACATCACAAATACCTTGACCCTTACCAGACTCCACCATGACGCCTTCTAAAATAAAAATACATACACAAAACGCCAAGGGTCTTAACTCTGCATCCAAAAGATCAGTAGTGTTAAAAAGCTTGGCAGCCCACACAGACTCAATAATATTCATACAGGAGACACATTTCCTAGCGGGCACAGAACCCAATTTCAGGTCTAGAGAATTCCCTGAGGGACATCACAATTCCTACACAGAAAATAAACATCTACACTTTCAGCTTCAAAACAAAGTCACAGACACAGAGGGTAGGATTCTGATCTTGGTGGGACTACTACATAATACGCAGGTCACTTTAGTAAATATTTACGCCCCACAAAATAAAAAACATAGATTCTACCAACAGTTATTATCACTCATAATAACGCATCAGAAGGGAATTCTAATCATGGGGGGAGATCTAAATACCACCCTAGACCCCACTATAGACGCTTCTACTAGATCCACAAGAGTAGGTAGCAGAGTCCCAAACACCCTATATTCCTGCCTAGAACAACTAGGATTAATAGATGGATGGAGGATACAGCACCCCACACAACGTAACTACACCTTCTTCTCTTTCCCCTGGTCTACATACACAAGGATACACTACCTATTCATAGACAGAAATAATTTATCCATATTAATAGATTCCGACATACAAGCAACCCCCTGGTCTGACCACTCAGCGGTCAACTTTTATCTCCTCTGGCCAGAAAAAACAATTACGCCATACATATGGAGACTAGATGAGTCTTTATTACATCATCCCAACACACAGGAAGCCATTAGCAAAAGTTTAATTGAATACTTCCAGATCAATGATAATACAGAAACCCAACCTAGATACACATGAGAGGCACACAAAGCTGTAATTTGAGGAGAATGTGTAAAATTGAAAGCAAAATAGTGCAATACATCCAGCAGCAATACTCACAGGTCAGAGCTTCAAGGAGTCACTACAAAACTCCCCAACAATAGTAAAAAAATGTAAAAATGAAGCTCTCCATGGAGAGCTTCATTTTTACATTTTTTTAAAATTGAAAGCACACAGAAACAAAACATATAACCAGACCATAACAAAATTAACTACATTACTTAACCAGCTCGAAAAACGTCACAAACAGGCCCCCAACGACAAAGATTTACTAACCCAAGTAATGAAAACCAGAACTGACTTAAATGCAATACTTACTAAAGAAGCACAACGCAAAACCCAGTCACTAAAGAAAACCTTCTTCTATGAAGGTAATAGAATAGGACCACGCCTGGCCAGAGCACTAAAATCCCGCACAGTAAAATCACAAATAGGCAAGTTGAACACTCCAGATAACAACACGTTACTTGACAGCAAAGAGATAGCTAACCACTTTGGTACATTCTATAAAGAGCTGTATAATCTACCGACACAGCAAAGTAAAAAAATCCACACTGAGATGACCGAATATATTACTGAGGCAGACTTACCTACGATATCACCTACACTTTTCACAGAGTTAAAGTCACCTATCTCGACACAGGAAATTATATCGGCCATCGTGTCTTTGCCATCTGGAAAAAGTCCAGGTCCTGACGGACTATCCAACATATATTACAAACAATATAAAGCTTTATTGGCACCCCATCTCCTCAAACTATACCAGACCCTTGACGAAGGCCAAGAATTACTTCCAGAAACACAGGCAGCACATGTCTCTGTTATATTAAAACCCAATAAAGAGCCGACAGATCCCAAAAGTTACAGGCCCATCTCACTACTGAACACTGACCTGAAAATGTTAGGTAAAATTCTAGCTAGAAGGTTAAACAAGATGCTCACTGAAATAATACATATTGACCAAGTAGGTTTTGTCCCAAAAAGAGAGGCAAGAGATAATACCATCAGAGCCATGACCTTAATGTCCTATGCTAAACACCACAAAATCCCCGCAGTTTTTATAGCTACCGACGCGGAAAAAGCTTTTGACCGCATAGACTGGCAGTTCCTAAAAGCTACATTAACAACTATAGGAATAGGTACGAAAATGATGAATAGGATCTTTGGTTTATACTCCAACCCCACAGCGCAAGCGAAGGTTAATGGCCTACTTTCGGACCCCTTCCGAATAAGCAACGGAACTAAGTAGGGATGCCCCTTGTCCCCACTACTGTTTATCCTCACCCTGGAGGTACTGGCAGCTCATGTCAGGAGAAATCAAAATATTAGGGGGATTGATTTAGGTCAGAATAGTTTTAAGATTGCATTATATGCGGACGACGTCCTCTTCACGGTCAGAGATCCTCACCAATCTGTTAAAGAAGTGATGACAGAATTAGAAAGATTTGGAAAATTCTCCAACTTCCTTATAAATACTTCTAAGTCAGAAATCCTAAACATATCACTACCATCAGGAGATTTTCATTCACTGTCTGAGATCTGCCCTCTGAAACTCCAACACAAGTCCCTTTCATACCTAGGAATACAGTTGACCCTAAACACAAGAGACTTGTTTCGGAACAATTTTGTAACCCTTTTACACTCAGTAAAGACAGACCTAGATTCCTGGGTAAACAAGCCCATCTCATGGTGGGGCCGCACACAATGCATAAAAATGACAGCGCTCCCCAGAATTCTTTACATCTTACAGGTTCTCCCTATACCCCTACCTAAATGGTACCCAGTACAACTACAAAAACACATAAATTATTTCATATGGGGGAAAACAAAACCGAGAGTAAATAGAAATACAATGTACAGGCCTGGACCGAGAGGAGGAATAGGTCTTCCCTGCATCACGACATACCTGGAGGCATTGGCCCTTCAGAGAATTATAGATTGGCATAGTTCTGGTGAGCATAAGGCGTGGACTTCCATAGACTCACACATATTAAAAGTACCTTCGGTAGGAGCACTGTGCTGTGTACCGAAAGCCCTAAGACCTCCACAATGCGGAACGCTCCCAATACACCGCCATTTTTTTTTAATCATGGGATAAGATAGTATCACGGAACCAACACATTACAGGAGTTAGATCCCCTCTTTTTCCAATACCAAACAACGCAAAATTAACAGGAGGGCTATATGATAACTACCAGAGGGCAAGGGAATGGTCATACACCACCCCACTAGCACATTTTACTAAGGATGGCAAACTTTTGGGTAGAGAACAACTCAGGGAAATAGCATCAGGAACGTACTCCTCTTGGCTAAAACATATGCAACTTACACACTTAATTAACACCTCTCCCCACAAGGCAGACTTCCTTAGACCACTCACTCCCTTTGAAAAAATCTGCCTACAAGGGGACCAGCTCCCGCACGCACTCTCCAAAATGCGGTCTATGATACAATTATCACAACACAACAATCTTCCAGATTACGCTCTTAAATGGCAGAGGGAAGCAGCCACAGTACTCACAGAGGAAGATTGGGAATCTATATTCCGCAATACACAAAAATCTTCCACCTCCCCAAAAATACTAGAGCTAAATTATAAAATCCTTTTAAGATGGTACCTCACCCCCACACGCATCCCCTTTATATACCCATCTGCAAATATACTGCTGGAGAGGCTGCAATACCAGATGGAGTTATCTACACATGTGGTGGGAGTGTCAGAAACTAAGACAACTGTGGGATCATATAGAATCCCATTATAGGAAAATTCTCACTAATGATTTCACATTAACACCTAGCATAGCCCTACTGAACAAACTCCCTGACTTCCCCTGTAAATTGCGAAGACAGCTGCTACAAATAGGCCTGAATGGGGCCAAGAACTTAATAGCGTTAAAGTGGAAAACCCAAGAGATTATAACAGCCCAGACTTGGACGGAAAAGGTAAAAGAACTGTTATCTTTGGAAGAGTATGGCTTCCTCAAATGACAAAAGCTCGCTTTTGCTCAGGACATGACTTTTATATGGGATGAATCAATACACTCCCCCCCTCAAAGGTGACGAAACAGACGACACACTGACTGACACCCTGGCGGTTGAGACGCAATTAACATAAAAGAGATGAAAACACAGTTAAGGGATGACCCCTGATAGAGGTAGACACATAAGTTAGATAAAGGATCACATTGGTATGTTTAGATCCTATTTTAGGTTGAAGCATGTCGCTCAGCAAATCAACAACCAAGTTTAACCTAGTTTAGTTCAGTTCATTTTGTTGTTATATTTCTTTTAGAACTGTAATTCCTTTTCCTTTTCATCAATAAGCAAATGTGTAATTGAAATCTACAATGAATAAGAAACTAGAGATCCAAAGACCACCCTTTATATCGGAACATTGTACTGCAAAACTATGTATTAACAGGGGTTTTTTGTCCCCTTCAAAATGACACCATTGTAACTTTGTTAAGACTAATAAAAAAATTAAAATGAAAAAAAAAAAAAAAAAAAAAATACCAGCATTTGAAATACCCCAGGGTGTCTACTTTTCAAAAATAAATGGTTTGATGGGGTACATTTCATTGGCTAGCTTCAGAAATTTCCCAAATAGGACATGGGTGCATGATGACAGATGTGAAAATTCCAAGTTGAAAAACTGGAATGCGCTCCCTAAAAATAAGGCCTTTTAGCCCCCAGAGAACCCGACACACCTATACATGGGTGGTATCACTGTACTGAGGAGATGTTGTTGAACACATATTGATGTGTTTTTTTTGGCAGTAACACATAACAGGAATTGAGAATCCATGCCTAAATTAAAATGTGTGTGAAAAATAACACAAAAAATGACTACCCAGAAGTTTAACAAAGACTGGTGGTTGAATTAGTGCATGAAAAGTGTTAAATACCAGCATTTCAAATACCCTATGGTGTCTACTTTTCAAAAATATATGGTTTGATGTGGGTAAATTTCACTGGCTAGCTTCAGAAATGTCCCAAATAGGACATGGGTGCATGATGACAGATGTGAAAATCCCAAGTTGAAAAACTGGAATGCGCCCCCTAAAAATAAGGCCTTTTAACCCCCAGAGAACCCGACACACCTATAGATGGGTAGTATCACTGTACTCAGGAGATGTTGTTGAACACATTTTAAGATGTTTGTTGGCAGTAACACATAACAGGAACTGAGAATCCATGCCTAAAAACAATGTGTGTGAAAAATAAAAATAAAAAAATGACTACCCAAAAGTTTGACAAAGACTGGTGGTTGAATTAGTGCATGGAAAGTGTTAAAATATCAGCATTTCAAATACCCTAGGGTGTCTACTTTTCAAAAATATATGGTTTGATGGGGGTAAATTACATTGGCCAGCTTCAGAATCGACCCAAATAGGACATGGGTGCATGATGACAGATGTGAAAATTCCATGTTAAAAAACTGTAATGCGTCCCCTAAAAATAAAGCCTTTTAGCCCCCAGAGAACCTGACACACCTATACATGGGTGGTATCACTGTACTCAGGAGATGTTGTTGAAGACATATTGAGGTGTTTTTTTGGCAGTAACACATAACAGGAACTGAGAATCCATGCCTAATGTACAATGTGTGTGAAAAATAACACAGAAAAATGACTACCCAAAAGTTTGACAAAGACTGGTGGTTGAATTGGTGCATGGAAAGTGTTAATATACCAGCATTTCAAATACCCTATGGTGTCTACTTTTCAAAAATATATGGTTTTGATAGAGGTACATTTGTAAAAAAATCACCATTTTTTCCCCAAACTTTGGCATAGATTGGTGGTAAAATGGTTGCATGGAAAGAGTCAAAATACCCCATGTTTAATACCTAGGTTGTCTTCTTTTAATATATATATATATATATATATATATATATATATATATATATATATATATATATATATATATATATATATATATATATATATATATATATATATATATATATATATATATATATATATGTGTGTGTGTGTGTGTGTGAAGGGTTATTCAGGGATTTCTGACAGATATCAGTGTTACAATGTAACTATCGCTAATTTTGAAAAAAATGGTTTGGAAATAGCAAAGTGTTAATTGTACTTATTGCCCTATAACTTGCAAAAAAAGCAAAGAAAATATAAACATTGGGTATTTCTTAACTCAGGACAACATTTTGAATCTATTTAGCATGGGTGTTTTATGATGGTTGTAGATGTGTAAGAGATTTTGAGGGTTAAAGTTAGAAAAAGTGTATTTTTTCCATTTTTTCCTCATATTTTATAAAAAAATTATAGTAAATTATAAGATTTTATAAACATAATGGTATCTTTAGAAAGTCCATTTAATGATGAGAAAAACGGTATATAATATGTGTGGGTACAGTAAATGAGTAAGAGGAAAATTACAGCTAAATATAAACACCACAGAAATGCAAAAATAGCCTTGGTCCCAGATGGTCAACAAATTGAAAAGTGGTCTGGTCACTAAGGGGTTAACAACTTAAAGAGACACTAAACTCAAATTGATTCTTTCATGGTTCATATAGAGGATGCAATTTTAAGCAACTTTCGAATGTTCTCTTGTTATCTTTATTTAAAAAGCAGGAATGTGATGCATAGGAACCAGCCCATTTTTTGTTGAGAACTTGGGTTATGCTTGCTTATTGGTGGGTAAATGTAAGCTTCCAATAAGCAAGCGCTATCCATGGTGCTGAACCTAAAATGGGCTGGCTGCTAAGATTTACATTCCTGTTTTTAAAATAAAGATAGCAATAGAACGAAGAAAAATTGATAAAAAGAGTATATTATAAAGTTGCTTAAAATTTTATTCTCTATCTGAATCACAAAAGAAAAAAATTTGGGTTCAGTGTCCCTTTAAAGACCGGGCATTTCAGACCAAAACTTCCCCAAAAGACCAGAGCATTTATAGCATGTTTGCCATCACTCCATTTAAACAGAAATATAGCCTTTTTTTATTTACCTATCAAAACTTTAGATTTTATTTTAGTAGACAACCCAAAGTATTGATCTAGGCCCATTTTGGTATATTTCATGCTACCATTTCACCGCCAAATGTGATCAAATAAAAGAAAATCATTAACTTTTTCACAAACTTTAGGTTTCTCACTGAAATTAGTAACAAATAGCTTGTGCAATTATGGCACACGTTGTAAAAGATTCTCTGTGATCCCCTTTGTTGCGAAATAGCAGACATATATGGCTTTCCCATTGCTTTTTTGCAATTACAAGGCCACTAATTGCAGCTGCCCACAACACTTTTATTATTCCCAACAGTGAAGGAGTTAAGTGTTTTACTTGTAAAGTTAATTGTAGCATTAGTTTAGAGATTAGCCTTCCACCTGACACTTCCCACCCCCTGATCACTCCCTGATCCCTCTCAAATAGCTCTCTTCCCTCCCCCATCCCCATTGGTCACCCCATCTTAAATACTGGCAGAGTATTTTGGGGGCTAGTTCGGCATCTGTCGGGTCAGTTACTCCGATAAGTGGGACAGCTTCGGTCGCGGCAGTCTCGGCTGTTTCGTTTGCTGCAAGAAGTTCATTGAAAGTGGCGGAAGAGGCGTTGAGGCACCCGTGTTTATGCTCCATTGGTCCGTTGAGGATCCATCTCACATTGGAGGTAAAGGAAAAGATCTGGAAGCACGAGTTTCTGGAATTTTTTTCTCTATTACCTCTGTATCAGGTAATAGAATTTAAAGAGGATTATAAATCTGACAAGGGTAAGAAGGAGGAGGAGGAAAGGAAGAAGAGATATAGGAAGCTTCCTAAGACTCTTGGGAATTGGTCTAAGGCATTTTGTATTATGGCCAGTGTGGTAACAGAAAGGTCCCCGGATCAAGGGGGGGCTTTGTTTTGTTATTTTGATAAGATAGTGGGTGCGTATAGGACTTATGTGGGTATGGCCTGGTGGAGGTATGATGAAAAGTTTCGTCAGAGGCTGGCGGTCAGGCCGGAAATGCGGTGGGATGATCGTGATATGGGCATTTGGCTTGAAATCATGACTCCTTTAAGGGGATAGCCCTTTCACGGGTCTGGGGTCGGGTCTTCCGGCCCCGTGTCAGGATCTGGGTCTGCAGTCGCTATGCGAAAAGGGTTTTGCTTCCAATTTAATGATGGGGTGTGCCGTTTCAGAGTGAGTTGCAAATTTAAGCACGAGTGTTCAGGGTGTGGGGGTAGCCAAGGGTTCGCCAGATGTTTCAAGAAGGGGAAATTTGGAGGTAAGTAGGGGGAGGCCGCTCCTTCGAGCTTGGACCCCAGTGAAGGTAGAAAAGATGGTGGTGTGGTTAGAGGCTTACGCCAGTAAATGTGGAAAAGGGGAGGATGCAGAACTGCTATTGTCAGGGTTTAGTTTAAGTTGCAGAAGGAGGTTGCATTGGGGAGGATGGCAGGCCCCTTTGTATCCCCTCCATTTCCTAATTTGAGAATTTCTCCTTTGGGTGTGGTGCCCAAGAGGGTTGAGGGTCAGTTTCGGATGATTCATCACCTTTAATACCCTAAGGGCTTGTCGGTCAATGATGGTATTGACCCTGAGTTAGTTTCAGTTAACTATGCGTCATTTGACAACGCAGTGAATTTGGTCAGGATTGCTGGTCCTGGGGCCTTGATGGCTAAAGTTGACATTGAGGAGGCTTTCAGACTTCTACCGGTCCACCCCCGTTGTCATCATTTGTTGGGTTGAAAATTCAATGGAGCATTTTTTGTCGACCTGTGTCTTCCTATGGAGTGCTCGATTTCCTGCTCTTATTTTGAGAGGTTCAATACGTTCATAGAATGGGTTGTTAGACAATGTTCTAGGTTGTCGTCTCTGGTTCATTACTTGGACGACTTTTTTGTTTGTGGGCCCAAAAGATTCTGAGTCGTGTCAGAGGTTATTGGATACGTTTGTTTTGGTAGCTTCTGACTTTGGGATACCGGTAGGAGAAGAAAAATCGGAAGGTCCTGTTACATCGCTATGTTTCTTGGGAATTGAAATAGATTCAATAGCGATCGAGTGTCGACTTCCATGGGACAAGGTTGTGGACTTGAATCAATGTATTCAGGGTGCCTTGATTGCTGAAAAAATTAAGCTTAGGCAATTGCAGTCTTTGTTGAGTAAGCTGAATTTCGCAAGCTGAATTATTCCAGTTGGAAGAGTTTTTTGTAGAAGGCTGTCATTGGCAACAGTGGGGGTTATCTGAAAGGTGATTTGAGGGTTTGGTTGGTTTTTTGAAGGACTTCAATGGCCGGTTGCTTATTCAAGAGGTTGGGTGGTCTGATGAACATCTGTGGCTGTTCACGGATGCATCTGGTTCTTGTGGTTTCGGAGCCTACTTGAATGGAAGGTGGTGTGCGGAGGCTTGGCCGGAAGGTTAGAAAGCAATGGGTCTGGCAAAAAACTTGAAGTTCCTGGAACTCTTCCCTTTGGTGGTGGCTTTGAAGGTCTGGTCTCAAGAGCTTAGGGACAAGCGTGTGTGCTTCCATTCCGATAACATGGGGCTGGTTCACGCAATTAATAACCTGACTGCCAATTCGCCTCCTGTGATTCGCTTGCTGAGGGAGTTTGTGTTGGAATGCTTGAGGCTTAATGTGACTTTCAGAGCTGTACATGTACCGGGCGAAGTTAATTCAATTGCTGACGCCTTGTCCAATTTTCAGTGGGAACGTTTCAGGCTGGCGGCTATGGAGGCAAAAACGGAGGGTGTGGCTCGCCCAAGGAAATTGTGGCTACTGGGTTTTCAGTAGTATTGGACCTGGTAAAGGGGTCTCTTGCTCAATCTACCTGGAGGGCATACGCCCGGGTATGGCAGTTGTGGGTATTAGTGGCAGGAAGCCGGGACTGGATGGCTTTGGAGAAAATTGGCTTGGAAATCCTGTTGGGATGGATAAAGCAATGGGAAAGAGAGCGGTTTTCTGTGGCTGAGATTCGTAAAAGGATGGCTGCTCTGGCTTTTTTGTTCCAGTTAGGAGGTTTGAAGGATGTTACTAAGCATTTTGTGGTTAGAATGGCTGTTCAGGGTCTATGTAGCGGTAAGTCTGTTAGGGATGGGAGAAGGCCCATCCCTACAAGCTCTGAAAATGAATAGACAATTTGGGGTAAAGGAGCAACCCCAGACGAGACCAAATTGAGGAAGGGGTTAATTGACCCCTATCTATTGGTCGAATTTGAGATTAGGTAGGGGACAAGGGGGCGTGGTTTGTGCAGAACTTTTAAATAATTGGTGGTTCAGTGGGTTTGTGCCCTTTTTTACTTACCTTTCAGGAGCGTACGGCTTAAGTGCCCAACCTCCCTCCCTAGTTGTCAATTATCTTTGTTGCAGCATTGGCGGGGTGCTTGCCCTGGGTGTGCTGGCTTATGTCATTGTGGGGATTCTTTGTACCTCCTGTTCAAATTGACAGGAGAGGTGGCTTTCATGGGGAGGCGTGCCTGATGGGTGCAGGCACAGTAAAATGATTTTGATGGGGCAAGCTCTGGTTTTTGGTTTATGTGTTTTAAAAGTTATTTATGTTGTGAAAGTTAATAAAACAAGCTGCAGCCTTTTTTATCCCACTTTTGAGTATGTGTTTTTATTTGGGTATGGTTATGGGAGGTCCGAAAAGGAATAGACAATTTGGGGTCAAGAAAGGATAGATTGAAGGAAAAATAGATCCACTCTCATTGAATGATTGGAGGGAAAAAGAAAAAACAGATTAGATAAACTGCAAATTAAGAAAACAGTCTAAACAAATAAATCACATTCCCTTCTCTGCTGGAGAGCAGTAAAGAAAGAGGAAGTGAAAGGGACTGATCTATGTTATATTATGGTTGTTGTGCCCCCATTGGTTGAGGGGCTTTTACTTTGTTTCAAATGTTATGTATCTTTACTGCTGGAGATTTCTATTAAAGGAAGTAAAGCAAAATAGGAGCCTCCTGTCTTATAATAAAATTGAAAATTATACAGTATATAATTTTTAAAAATAATACAAAAAATTCAAAAATAAAATAACAACTTCTGGTTTAATTAAAGCATGACAAAAGTATGAATAGTTCTTTGTCAAACCACCCCCTCTGCACAATGGTTAAAAAAAATATTATATTGGTAGCATGATCTCATCAAAGGCATTGACCAAAAACAACTATTCCCCTGTATAATTGTACATTTTAGCTGTAGGGGAAAAAAACAGAACATTTTGTTACAGTAAACACTTATGCTGTTTTATTTACTTCACATGCTAATCCGAGCAGTGATTCTGTCTTCCCAAAAACACGTTAAATGAGTGCGAAAAACACAGAGCATCCAAGTTAGGTGGTTCTTTGGACGCAAGCACTACACAAATGCGGTATGCTGGCTGTATATATTTGTTTACTTTAGCTCTGAGTTCAATGAGGTCATTTTCTCATCTTCCTTGTGTTTTTCTGTATATTCCACAAACCTGTCAGCCTTAAACAACAGGCTCTTTCTTTGCATTAGAAATGGAAACACGTCCTCTGCAGGAATTTTCCACTTAATAGCTCCTGCTTTCCTGGCGGGTGCCTCGGAGAAACACCACTACTGCAATGCTGTATTTCTTCTCACTGCAGTTTGGCATTTTGCAGCCCGCACAAGGATGTGTATTCACTCACTCATTCAGTCTCAAAGGCACTCATTCTAGTGCAGAAAAAGTGCAAGTCTATGGGCAGCAGTGTAATTAGCCACCAAACGCTGCCAGGAGAGGACTGGTTATAACAGCCTGTGATCCAGCAGACCTTCAAAGTGATTTTTTATGGGGATATGCGACCACCATGGGGGGGGGGTTTGCTTTAATGTGCCAAGACCATGGGGGGGGGTTGCTTTAATGTGCCAAGAGCCCTTCCCTGATTACTGCTGTATATTAATCAATTGCACTTTTCTCCCTTCACGCACATTTCTGCACCTCTAGTAAATGTTTATTACAAAGATCACACTATTTTCTTTTTTTTTTCTTTTTATATATTTCCCTCTAAGCTTTACATTATTTTATAAAGTATTTGCTAACCATACAGATTACGATATGTTTAGATCCTGAACAACAGATAGATTTGTATTTTATACATCAGCATTTTATATCAGACAAGAGCACCTACTGAACACAGAATATTAGCAACATATTACTGCAGCTGAAATGTTGTTTTATTCTCACCAAGCACAGCAATGTGAGACTTTACCATTAACATGATAAAGAAAAAAGCTTATCAATACAAAAAAAAAACTGGCTTTCTTTTTTTCCATCTTAGCTTAACAATAAAATTAGATTGTATAAAATAATGAGCTGGTTACTAGCAAGAAGCCCTATAGAGTGTGTGGCTTTGTTTCTTGGATTCGGCATCTCCCCTGTCTGCTTATAATGGTAGAGTCTCAGACAGCTAGGTCCCAGTAGGTCAGACAGACACGTTGTATTGTGTATCGAATGAAAGTGGGATTCTAGAGAAAGAGGGAGAGGGAGAGAGAATTTGGTACACAAGGAGTGTGGGCTTCTCTCTCTCAAAAAAAAAAAAGAGCGATTGATGATTCGCAGAAATAGCAGGACACCTAGGGAATTTCTTTCAGAAGCAATGTTTCTACTTTTAGCTTGGAACAAGAGGTGGCAAAAGAAAAAAAAAATCAAGAGGGGCTGACAGCTTGTGCTGATCAAAGGATCAGAGTATTGAATGCCTTGCTCTGCTAGCTATTTATTAGAATGAGAGGAGGGATATTTTGCTATTCTAATAGGGAATGAAGGATTAAAGATCAGAAAAGCAATGGAATGTCTATGCTGCTATTGTCCTGCATAATGTATTACTCTAGTTTTTTATCCTTGCAAAGCACTGCTTTATGTTTTACTGCATTTGCCTCTGTGCCTGGACTAGTTAAAAGTTTTGGAATAGGAACCATCCCACTTCTGTGTTTTTGTATTTGCAAGTGCCCCAGTGGGAACTTAGTTAACTGTCTTTTACCCTGATTAACCCAGGATATAAAGTTTAAAGGCACTGCTGGGATACTATTAGAATCATCACTTCACATGGGTAAAAAGAAGCTGGCGCTAAATGTGCTGTGATCGTGGTGTGAGTGATCTCATGTCAGAAAAATGATTATACCCAGCAGTACAGAAAAGGATTAAGGGGCCAGACCTACAGCAGAAATAGTAGCTCCCTCTCTTATAGCCATTTTAGAAGTACTCGCATATAAGGCTTTGCTTGCTGTTGTGCTTTACATTTTGTAACTGAATATAAATAACCAAATATATTTTAGATACATCTATGCAACTAATTTCTCTGTAATAGTACACAATAAGTGCTTTGAATGTCATACATAGAGGAATCTTGTGTGTATTGACATTGTCAAATAGGGCAATAGTTTGCCCTTTGGACAGCTTTTATCCGCTGATAGTAATATAGGATTTCTTGAGCACGTCAGTAGGAGTTAGTTACGGATTTTAGTTACACAGCTTGTGTCTAAGAAAAGATGTATGTAGAAAACAAGTTCTCTATGAACCATGACCAGACTAGATCATTACTACATGGCTTTCCCAAGGCCAAATGTTGCATTACTTTATTTTGGATATCTACGATTTTCTGTTTATGAATGACCTACAATACTATAGAGATATTGAAGAAATACCTACAGTACTCTAGGGATATAAATCTGTAGTTGCAATGCTTGCTCATTTTCATCTTTCTTACCCAGTTTTCTTATGATTGGATTAAAAAAAGCAAATGAATGACTAAAAGCAATTATAACTGCAAAAGTTAGAGTTTTTGGTGTGGTTATGTCCTCTAAAGTGCAAAATTATTCTAATAAAATATTAAGCAGCCATTAGTCTAGATATTTTAATGAGACGTAGACCTTCAGACATTTATAATAGGGAATATTTAAATTGATGTGCTTTTAAAAATAAATTAATCTTGTGAATACATCAGTTTTAATTATCTCATGGTATGCCTGCAAATGCTTGCATTTAATTTGTGATGGTGGTGATGACTGCCCAGTAAAGAATGTCTGAGCTCAGCCACAGTAAAAATTAAGAATTTAGCCACAAACAATATTCACTGGCCCCTATTTGATATATGTATTAGTATCATCCCTTTTCATTGAAGGACTCTCTGATATCACCAAAAGAAACACCTATCCCAACTGTAATTCCTCCTATAATAAACCCTAACTGCAACTTCAAGAGCATTAACCCTTTTCTACATCAATAAAAATGTACCCTTACCTCCTGAACACCCAGTACAATTAAACCAGAATTGTTTCTCTAATGCATTAACCTATATCTGCTCCAGCTGCAATTAACCACAAAAAACCCATAATGTTTATCTCCCAGCACAATATAGTCCCTGAAAGAAGTTGCATAACTCATAATATGCTAAGTCATGGGATACCTAAACACCTTATATTTCCCTAGTGACCCCTGTTACTCTTAATAGTCCTATCTTAATGAACTCTAATCACTCAAAATGCCTCTAAGTGGCGCCCAAAATGAATATTGTTTAACCAACACCTAAGGTACCCCCTTATGTACCACAATTCATATTCTTCTTTACGTTTCCAGGAGACGCAAAGTACACACCGTTTAGCTGCACATTACCCAAAATACACTTCCATTTGAATGATATTAAAACCTGACACAATGGGCTCCATGTGCGAAGCAGCGAGAGCTGCTCCAGAGCCCTTGCAGGGCAGGTTTGCATATGTTGTTAGACCACTGCTTTTTACACCCTACGCCACCTCTGGGGTGGCGAATGAAAATCACGGTGAGTGACAGCCCATTCAGTTGCGCAAATGAAGGGGTGGGCATTACACACTGCAATATGTATGTATGTATGCATGCGGTACTTGCAAAGCGCGGCTAATCGCCCGTAAGGGTCTCAAGGCGCTGCTCATTTTATTGACCTCGGAAGGATGAAAGGCTGAGTGGACCTCGCCGGGGATCAAACCTACAATCTGCAACGGTTGCTACAGAGCTCAGCCACAGTGCCTCAGCATGCTGAGCTATCTGTCCGGCACTTAGTGTATAATGATACATACGGGCCAAACAGACAAACAGATCCGCTGCCTTTATGTAGCGAAGGCGGTTGACAGCTTCGCAAGTTGAGAAGCTGTACGCCCGCCTCTTTGTACGTGGAGCCAAATGAATTTTTGATCTAATATGTTTGCAACAAGCTTTTATTAGTGATTTTTCAGTATATGAGAATTGCTAAGTAATACCAGCACTTTGCCACTCATGGTAAGGACTATCTGAGTGCATCTGTAGTAAGCAAGCACAAGGACTTATTTTCTGTATATACCAGTGTTGTTCTTTAAAATTATAGCTTTCTCAGAATCTCCAGGCCACCCACTTATCAATTAATCATAGCTTTGGCTACCCCTGCACTGTTATTAAATATATCTGCACAACTATTACAACTAAAATGTTGTTGTAGAATAGATTTAACTTAAATAGAATAGTGTTTGCTGGGAGATGCAGTTTAATAGCAGCTATAGTTGGGCCTTATTTGTTATTTTAGCTGCAAGTTGTGAATGCACCAGTTTTGTAATGATTATTAAAGATATTGTTTATCTATAGATAAATTCAATACCAATATTTGAGAATGTCACTATATAGGAGCATGCAATTTCACACACACACACACACACACACATATATATATATATATATATATATATATATATATATATATATATATATATATATATATATATATATATATATATATATATATATATATATATAATTTCCTCCTATCATCATGAATATTTAATTATCAATATCAAAGCATATGAGATGTATATGTATATATTCTGCAAATGTGTAAAAATGTGTTAGTGTTGTCTAAATGTAGCCACCAACTGTCAAGCACTACCCAGGTGCAGAATACAAAATGGGCAAGACCCTAATATTACATTCAAATAAAGATAGCAAGAATCAGAGGAATATCTTTGAATACTAATAAATTGAGATTTGGATTACAATGGAATTCGATCTCTGAACCATGATTCTTCTTTTTAAATACACTTGAAATCGAATTAGAGGATGTATGTTAATACAGATCAATGTGAATGGATTAGGCAATGTTATGTACAAATTTGTAAGACAAAAGTAAAGTAAAATGAGACATACCAGAATGGGACAAACCCGGGCTAGAGGGCCCAGCACCAACATCCATCTCTGTAAAATATTCAATCAGGATTGTAAATCATTAATACAAATCAGAACATTGACACGAACAATCATACATTGTTTTTCAAACTGACAAAGCTAAACATTTTAATTCTTCACGTGAGTTCATGGTTTTCAAAAATGTATTTCGAAATAAAGAGATCATGTATATTTATTTTCATGCTTTTATGTTGTTGACTTTCCCTTTAAGTCATTTTATATCTTCTTGCATTGTCATCAATTGTTAGACATTGAGTGTTCATTTTTTCTTTTTATATTGCTAGTATAGCTTTTGTAATTTATAAGATTGAAAATCAGGATACTGTATTCTTCACATTTATACTAATTAATGTATACATTGGACAAACATGTCTAAAGTAATGCCACTGTTACAGCAAACCCATGTTCACGTCTCTGCGCAATTATATCTTCCATGAGCATTGCGCATTATCTGAAAGTGTAATTGTGCATCCGTGATTATGAATTGATTGGATCTAGTAGTGTGATGAGTATAATTTGTAAAGCTTTAGAATATATTTACAATTGTGTGTATCACGATATTCCAACAGAATCATTGTAAAGATTGAATAATACAAATTAATATTTCTAACTTTTGTATGAATCGATATTCAAGGTATGAAATGGCGGAGGATAGGGATTTCACGGATGCGGAATTCCATTTTAGCTCTGTGACGCATATATTCAGGAGAGTGCAAGAAAAAGCATTATTCCTATTTGATGTGTGACGAATCTAAATTCAGAGGTCTACCATCATATGTAACGTCTGTTGTGAGATCTATATAGGTTGAATATATGACTATATACACATTGCTTAAATATATATACTCAAATAGTTATATATTATATAAAGTCTGATATTTACCTAGTTCAGCCTCAGTAGTGCCTTCTCCCAGGTCACCTATTGGAGCTGCAGTGACCTACGGGTTGGGAGTTTCAGAACCAGCAGCTGGGGACTGTGAAGGGGCCGAGGAGCCGGAAGCAAATCTGCGGGGGAAACAGAGATTGAGGATGGCGCATAAAGTCTACTCATAAGGTTGTAGGAAAAGTTTTCATGGGGTAGATCCTGATTTCCACCTCTTCGACGGGCTTTTGCCCACTTCCTCATGAGGTGGACTTTATTGCGAAGCTGCAACCTCATATCCCCGAATCTCTGCATGATTTGATCCGAGGTCCTCTGGACGTCTTTCACTGAATTCACAGAAATGGTGATAGACACCCAGAGGGCACTCTTAATCGCCGGCTTCATCGACACCTTCTGAGTCCAAAACAGCTGCGGATAAAACTCCTTGACCGTGTTGACCAGTGCAGTACTTTCCGCCCTTGTGAACCTGGAAAACATCCTGTTGGTAGTTTTTAATTTTCGATATATCAATATCTAACAATATACCAACAGGTTTTAGAGAACTGACAATAATGTCTACGTGTAATGGAATTTTATATGGGGAAGTAAACATGAGATGCACCATGGGACATGTTATCTTTACATCTGAATTGATAAAATACTGTAATTTTGTTAGCATGTCTGTGAGGCCATACTGAGTCAAGTCATGTTTGTGTGATGATCTCTGATTGGACATTACTTAATGGTTCATGGATTCATATCTTTGTAACTTCCATACGTATACCTCCTGGGGGTGCTGTTACTGCATTTGGTAAGTAGAATAAATTAGAATTTATGAGAATGGTATGCGTATATATGTGACGCATATATAATATATACGGAATCCGTTAAATATTAATATTTTTGGTTGACATTTGAACTAGATTGTATTTTTACTCAAGATAGTAAATATAATCGTCACATTAGTAAATGTTTATTACACATTTGGATGTTTAATATTGATCAAGTTCTTTAATAAAAGTTTACAAATAAGTTTACCACGCTATATTTCAATAATGGTGAAATGTGTTATTTGTATTTATAATTGACGTTACTTTGAGAACTATGAAGGGAATTTTTTTATTTGAAAATCAACATTTCTGTTCCTTAATTTAAAAAAAATAAATCAAGCATGTATTTGTCTGAAATTCTCACATAAAATTTTTATTTTCAAGGTGTCTTTATTGTTAAGGAGCAGATATGCAATAGTGTGAAGTATCTAAAGACATCTGTCTAACCATTGCAACTATGCATTGTTGCCCACCCACAAGCAAGAAGAGATCTCCCAGTAATGCTTATAAGCCTATGCATATAGTTTGTGCAAACTTAGAATAACATGAGAATGAACCATATGTGCTTATTAATGTCCATTTTTATTTTATATTCAAATCTGCTCTGTCTGAATCACTGGAAGATTAACTTATGTTTGCATTTCCCTTTCACTACAGATGAAATAGCCATCACAAGCTATTAACTCGAACTAAATAGTTGAAAAAAATAGCCAATATTCTAATAGTAAATATGCAATGGGAATGTTTAAAAATAAACATGCAGTCATGTCTAAATATGATAATTAGTGATGTCGCGAACCTAAAATTTTCAGTTCGTGAACGGCAAACGCAAACTTCCGCAAATGTTTGCGAACCGGCGAACCGCCTTAGACTTCAATAGGCAGGCAAATTTTAAAACCCACAGGGACTCTTTCTGGCCACAATAGTGATGGAAAAGTTGTTTCAAGGGGACTAACACCTGGACTGTGGCATGCCGGAGGGGGATCCATGGCAAAACTCCCATGGAAAATTACATAGTTGATGCAGAGTCTGGTTTTAATCCATAAAGGGCATAAATCACCTAACATTCCTAAATTGTTTGGAATAACGTGCTTTAAAACATCAGGTATGATGTTGTATTGATCAGGTAGTGTAAGGGTTACGCCCACTTCACAGTGACAGACCAAACTCCCCGTTTAACGCACCGCAAACAACCGCAAACAGTCCATTTGCACAACCGCAAACTCCCCATTTGCACAGGGTTGGATACCAAGCTAGCCATGTCCCGTTCCTTGTCCTCACTGATGTCATTGAAGGTTTCTTCCTCCACCCAGCCACTTACAACACCAAGGGTCCCTGAAAGGTGACAACAAGCTGCCTGGGATGCCTGCTGTGTTTGGTCTTCCACCTCCTTAAAGCCACCTTCCTCCTCTGACTCCTCTTCTTCAGACTCCTCTCTCTGCGTTGCCTCTCTCTGCGTTATTATAAGGTGTGTTAAGTAGTACTATTCCTATCAGTTTAATCCCTGTTATGTGCCTTTTTTTGGTTTGGTTTTTGAAGCCACAGTGCAGCACCAGAGGCCAGAAAAATTAGGCATGTACACATGCCTGAAAAATTAGGTATTGTTGCAGCCGCTGCTGTAGCAGCGGCCAGAAAAATTGATGTTTGTTTCCAAGGCAGAAAGTGCCCTAAAACATTGCGGCTTGAACCCTAGTTGGTGGCGGATAAGTCACACAAGTAATCCGGCATTCAGAGATAAAATACAGCAGCGTGTGGATCATTTTTAGCCCAAAGCAGCTCATCTCATCAGGCCTTTTTTAGTCGAATGTATCGCCCACTGTCAGTCCCTTCGGGATCCATCCCTCATTCATCTTAATAAAGGTGAGGTAATCTAGACTTTTTTGACCTAGGTGACTTCTCTTCTCATTGACAATACATCCTGCTGCACTGAAGGTCCTTTCTGACAGAACACTTGAAGCGGGGCAAGCCAGAAGTTCTATCGCAAATTGGGATAGCTCAGGCCACAGGACAAGCCTGCACACCCAGTAGTCAAGGGGTTCATCGCTCCTCAGAGTGTCGATATCTGCAGTTAAGGCGAGGTAGTCTGCTACCTGTCGGTCGAGTCCTTCTCTGAGGGTGGATCCAAAGGGCTATGGCGATGCGTAGGACTTTAAAAGCTCCGCATGTCCACCATCAACAACACGTCTGTAAAGCGTCCTGTCCTTGCTGGCGTGGTCGTGGGAGGAGGAGGATTACTTTCACCTCTTCCCCTGTTAGATTCCCGTTGTGCTGTGACATCACCCTTATACGCTGTGTAAAGCATACTTTAATTTATTTTGGAACTGCTGCATCCTTTCCGACTTGCGGTAATTTGGTAACATTTCAGACACTTTCTGCTTATACCGGGGGTCTAGTAGCGTGGACACCCAGTACAGGTCGTTCTCCTTCAGCCTTTTTATACGAGGGTCCTTCAACAGGCACGACAGCATGAAAGACCCCATTTGCACAAGGTTGGATGCCGAGCTACTCATGTCCCGTTCCTCGTCCTCAGTGATCTCACTGAAGGTATATTCTTCCCCCCAGCCAGGTACAACACCACGGGTACTAGATAGGTGACAACGAGCACCCTGGGATGCCTGTTGTGGTTGGTCTTCCTCCTCCTCCTCAAAGCCACATTCCTCCTCTGACTCCTCTTCCTCACAATCCTCTTCCAGAGTTGCCACAGGTCCAGCAAGTGATGCTGATAAGGCTGTTTCTGGTGGTGATGGTGACCACAACTCTTCCTCTTCACGCTCATCTATAGCCTGATCCAGCACTATTCGCAGGGCACGCTCCAGGAAGAAAACAAATGGTATGATGTCGCTGATTGCGCCTTCGGTGCAAATGACTAGGTTTGTCAACTCCTCAAAAGGACGCATGAGCCTACAGGCATTGCGCATGAGCGTCCAGTAATGTGGCAAAAAAATTCCCAGCTCCGCAGAGGCTGTCCTAGCACCCCGGTCATACAAATAGTCGTTAATGGCTTTTTCTTGTTGGATCAAGCGGCCGAACATTGGGAGTGTTGAATTCCAACGTGTCGGGCTGTCGCAAATCAAGCGCCTCACTGGCATGTTGTTTCACCGCTGGATATCTGAAAAGTGCGCCATGTCCATGTAGGAATGCCTGAAATGGCCACACACCTTCCTGGCCTGCTTCAGGACATCCTGTAAGCCTGGGTACTTATGCACAAAGCATTGTACGATCAGATTACACACATGTGCCATGCACGGCACATGTGTCAACTTGCCCAAATTCAATGTCGCCAGCAAATTTCTTCCGTTGTCACAAACCACTTTGCCGATCTCCAGTTGGTGCAGAGTCAGACACTGATCCACCTGTGCGTTCAGGGCGGACAGGAGTGCTGGCCCGGTGTGACTCTCTGCTTTCAGGCAAGTCAACCCCAAGACGGCGTGACACTGCCGTATCCGGGATGTGGAATAGTACCTGCGGAGCTGGGGGGGTGCCGTTTATGTGGAGCAAGACGCAGCAGCAGAAGAGGACTCAGCCGAGGAGGTTATGGAAGTAGATGGAGTAGGAGGAGTAGAGGAGGTGGCAGCAGGCCTGCCTGCAAGTCGTGGCGGTGTCACCAACTCCTCTGCAGAGCCACACATTCCATGCTTGGCAGCCATCAGCAGGTTTACCCAATGCGCAGTGTAGGTGATATACCTGCCCTGACCATGCTTTGCAGACCAGGTATCAGTGGTCAGATGGACCCTTGCCCCAACACTGTGTGCCAGACATGCCATTACTTCCTTTTGCACAATCGAGTACAGGATGGGGAATGCCTTTTGTGCAAAGAAATTTCGGCCGGTACCTTCCACTGCGGTTTCCCAATAGCTACAAATTTTTGGAATGCCTCAGACTCCACCAGCTTGTATGGTAAAAGCTGGCGGGCTAAGAGTTCAGACAAGCCAGCTGTCAGATGCCGGGCAAGGGGGTGACTTTGTGACATTGGCTTCTTACGCTCAAACATGTCCTTGACAGACACCTGACTGTGGGCAAATGAGCAGGAACTGCTCAAGGCGAGAGACGGAGTGGCGGATGGTTGAGAGGGGGCAAGGAGGACAGCAGTGGTTGACGTGGCTGAAGATGCTGGACCAGGAGGAGGATGGCGGCTTTGAGTTTGTGTGCTGCTTGTACTCATGTGTTGATCCCATAGGCATTTGTGATGTGCGATCATGTGCCTTCGCAAAGCAGTTGTACCTAGGTGGGTGTTGGACTTCCCATGACTCAGTTTCTTTTGGCACAGGCTGCAAATGGCATCACTGTTGTCAGAGACAGACACACAAAAAAATGCCACACTGCTGAGCTCTGCAATGACGGCATTCTGGTGGTGGCAACAGCATGCGTTGATTGGCGTGCTGTCTGGCTGACCCCGGGTGCCGATGCATGCTGTCTGACTGTGCCACTAGCTCCTTGCGACGACCTCCCCCTGCTTCCAACTCAGCTCCTCCTCCTCTCTGTCTCCCCATCTGAACTTTCCCCCTGTTCTTCTTCTCTTCTAGCAGGCACCCACGTGACATCCACGGACGCATCGTCATCATCAACCGCTTCACTTGTATCTGACAACTCAGCAAAGGAAGCAGCAGCGGGTACAACATCATCATCATCATCACACCGTTTGTCCATGTGTGTAATGCTGCCTGACTGAGACATATCCCTGTTATCTACATCCTCTGTTAATGGTTGCGCATCACTATCACTCATTTCTTCCAACTGATGTGTAAATAACTCCTCTGACAGATCAAGTGAAGCGGCTGTGGTGCTAGTGTTGGTGGTGGCGGCAGGCGGGCGAGTGGTAACTTGAGAGGTGCCCGAAGCTAAGCTGGAGGAGGATGGTGCGTCAAGGTTCCGAGCGGAAGCTGTAGAAGATTGGGTGTCCTGTGTTAGCCAGTCAACTATGTCCTCAGAACTGTTCAAGTTCAGGGTATGTGGCCTCTGAACACTGGGCATTATTCTAGAGCTAAAGGGAATCACAGCACCACAAACACAACGGCCCCTGCGGGGTGGCCTGCCTCTGCCTGTCATTTTTTTTTCGATTAGTGGTACTATGCGTGCAAGCTACTGTGACAACAGACATGAGTGGCTCTGTGCACTGGCAGAAGTTGGCAGAGTAGACGCTGTTGGCCTGACACACACGCTTGCAGACAACTAACTGCTATTCAATCTATTACAGTCAAAATTGTATTTTCTTTTTAAATGTACACTACTGTTACACCAGATATGAGTTGCACTGGTGTGACACTGTGCCCTGGCAGGCCCTGAAACGCAAACGCATGAAGGAAACTGACTACTATTATTTCACAGTCAAAAAAGTGTTGTTGTTTTTAAATGTACACTACTGTTACACCAGATATGAGTTGCACTGGGGTGACACTGTGCCCTGGCAGGCGCTGAAATGCACACGCGTGAAGGAAACTGACTGCTATTATTTCACAGTCAAAAAAGTGTTGTTTTTTTAAATGTACACTACTGTTACACCAGATATGAGTTGCACTGGGGTGACACTGTGCCCTGGCAGGCACTGAAACGCACACATGTGAAGGAAACTGACTGCTATTATTTCACAGTCAAAAAAGTGTTGTTTTTTTTAAATGTACACTACTGTTACACCAGATATGAGTTGCACTGGGTTGACACCTTGCCCTGGCAGGCACTGAAATGCACACGTGTGAAGGAAACGGACTGCTATTATTTCACAGTCAAAAAAGGTTTTTTTTTTTTTAAATGTACACTACTGTTACACCAGATATGAGTTGCACTGGGGTGACACTGTGCCCTGGCAGGCACTGAAACGGACACGTGTGAAGGAAACTGACTGATATTATTTCACAGTCAAAAAAGTGTTGTTTTTTTTTAAATGTACACTACTGTTACACCAGATATGAGTTGCACTGGGGTGACACTGTGCCCTGGCAGGCACTGAAACGCACACGTGTGAAGGAAACTGACTGCTATTATTTCACAGTCAAAAAAGTGTTGTTTTTTTAAATGTACACTACTGTTACACCAGATATGAGTGGTGGCACTGGGCAAGTGGGCACAGTATACGCTGTGAACCTGACACACACGCTGGCAGGCAGGCAACTGCAATTAGATTACACAGGGAAAAAAAAAAAAAGCAGACTGATGTTCTAGCCCTAAAAAGGGCTTTTTTGGGGTGCTGTCCTTACAGCAGAGATCAGATGAGTCCTTCAGGACTGTAGTGGACACTGAATACACTAGCCTAGCTATCGATTTCCCTATTAAATCAGCAGCAGCTACACTGTCCCTCCTCTCACTAAGAATGCAGCTTCCGAATGAATCTAAAATGGATGCTGTCCAGGAGGTGGGAGAGTCTGGGAGGGAGGGTCTGCTGCTGATTGGCTGGAATGTGTCTGCTGACTGTGAGGTACAGGGTCAAAGTTTTACTCAATGATGACGAATAGGGGGCGGACCGAACATCGCATATGTTCGCCCTTCATGGCGACTGCGAACATGCTATGTTCGCCGGGAACTATTCACCGGCAAACTATTTGCGACATCACTAATGATAATATATTTAAATATATAAGTGTATACCCCTTGAAAGGTTAGATACATTTAAAGGTACAGTAAACTAAAAATAGATATTTACTTTAATACACATTACGGCATACTCGAGCCTGTTTTATGAATATACATTTGACCTGTGTGAGGACATTGTATGTAAACTGTCCACTCATCTCCCTCCTTTGATGGAGCTTTGTAGATATAATCTGATCTCCTAACTTTATCCCATTGTTTACATATACATACTTCTTATATCTGCAAAATAATCAACCAAAATTATTACATTTTGTATTACCTTATATATTATATGCCCTACTGGGAGTGAAATATCTTATAATGGCTGTGTTTATACAGCTTTGTCTTAAGGACAAAAACATTATGAATAGCTGGAGATACCATAGGTGAAATAAACTTTTTTAAATTCAAAATTAAGGTTAACAGAAATACTTGTAAACAATTTTATACACTCCAGCAGGTAAAGAGGATAATTGTGAGAAATGATATGTTGAAATATCTATGAGTTAACCGTCCCTTCAAATGACTCCATTAGAGTGAAAAATCATCAATATGGCATACAAGAACTAGCTCTGTCTAAATGTAAAAATAAACTTAGCTAGTATGTTTTCTTTAAAGATCATTAAATCTACCTAGGTTACCTTGCAAATCATGATACCATAATAACTAAGCTATATTTATTTTAAGAATATATTAATATTTTTTTTTTTTTTTTAAATTATAGATATTAGAATGTGAATATATATATATATATATATATTAAACTGTATATTACACTGTCACTTTAATCTAACAAGTTCACCCTAAACATTTCTTAAAAGTGACATGACCAAAGTTGTTAGGTAGACTTTATACTGCATAGCCTCGTCATTAACATTTTAGGATTTGCACATCCCTAAATCACACAACCAAAAATTAGATGGCTGTATCTAACTCCATCTTCGCTTTTCTAAGATACAAGATTTAAACACTCCTTATCTGCTTGAGCTGTGTTGATATTTGAATTTGTTGCTTAAAAGTTCAACTGTGGGGGCGGAGCCAACTACGGAGCAGTGAGGACGCATAGAGCTAGAGCTCCCCTGCTACCTTTGCCCAAAACATAGATTTAAATAACAAATAGCCCCTCAAACTTTATCCAATTGGCACATCATACCCTTTATAGCCCCTACATCTTATTCTACGGCATTTCCCTAAGACCGGGACCTTCTCTACACCAGATAGCACCGGACCTATTCGCCTGACAATACCGCAAGACCGGAATCAGCCTAGCTCTATTACTATTTATCCCACTCTCTCACCGACATCAGATGGCAGCCCGGTCACCCCTCAGACCCCTCTAACGCTACTCTATCACCACGGATCAGCACAGACAGAGCGCTGTAAAAGCCCGCGAACGGCGGCCATCTTCCTCAGACCTCCGTACATACAAGCTGCTATAAGGAGCCTCTGAAATATTTGCGCTAACGCGCACAACTACCTCTTCTAGCCCTGTATGTCTCGCAGTGAGTAGTGAGTCCTGCGGTCCCCCTCATTGCAGCCCGGCCCGAAGCACAAGAGCTGGATTGAGAATCGATCAGGCACATTTTAGATCTGCACCGGGGATGACTCCCCACGTGGGCCTGCGTGCGCCATGACAGCACTGCAGCTTTAAGGAATCCCTGACTTCGGCTCAGCAGAAGTGAGTACACTGTGTTAACCTATTGTCTTAGGGGGCAGAACTGTATATTTAACTCTCTCTGTGTACCACGCTCATCCCCTTATCCCTGCAGAGTGGTGATTATTTTTATGCCCTGACTCACTTCATCCGGGGACTACACAACGCTGCTGCAGCATCTAGCTGTTTATACTTCTCCCTAACACGGTTTGCTGATCTGGTGGCCTACAACCCTAACACATAGGGGTGACAGCTGCAGTCACAGGCCCCTTTAAATCCTCTGCAGTCTCCTGCTCATTTCTACATCCACCTTAATCCACAGAGACTGTATAACACACAAGTCACTTGATATCTCTACAAGGTATTTTTATTTCAAGAAAGTGTTTTTGCTGAAACCCTACATAAGCAACCCAAAAGCTGCACCTTTTGTCCTCCTAGACGCCCCTCTCTCCTCCCTTTCCCGCGTCCACACCTGGGGCGCGGGTCATATCCTCACTCCTTTTACCGGTCTCACCCAGAGGTGGTAAACTCTCAGGAGAGGGGGAGTTACACATCTATACTGCAGATTTGAAGCGGATTACGGAACTTTCTTATCTATACTATTGCATAAGAGAATGATGGGCTAGGGCACCTGGCTTGGGGGCGGCGGGGGTGGCCTCTCCCCGAATTTCATCTATCACTGGTTCAGCGACCTCAAGCCCACATCATTAAACACTAATCTTTGAGTAATCTGAGCATCACTTGCCTATAATATGGCGCAGTCTATAAAGAGAAAACCAAAGCATCAGGAAAATCCCAAGAGGACTCTTACTGACCATTTCCACAGTAAAAATCTCTCAGACCCTGATCTTTCAGGGGAAGACTCCAGAGATTCAACAGCCCTAGTGGCAGATAATCCTCGATCTGAGTTACCTCGCAAAGATAAAACAACACTATCTCAGTCAACCTTTTTAGAATCTATCAGAATCTTGACTAATAAGATGGACACTCACTACTCATCCCTAAGACAAGAACTTCGCCAATCAGTGGGCGAACTGAAGAGAGAGATCTCTTCCTTAGGAGAGAGAACTGAAATCCTCGAGAGAAAACATGAGGATCTCGCAACCGACCACGCCAACCTTCTGGCTTACTCTCAATCATTGGCAGAACAAATGTCAGACCTTGAATCCAAACTAGCGGATAACGAAGATAGATCTCGCCGCAACAATCTCAGGATCCGCGGCATTCCAGAAGATGTATCTGCATCAGACCTCCAAAAATATCTGGTCGCACTCTTCAAGGTTATCCTGAATTCCTCCACAGATCAAGATCTCTTGATGGACAGAGCTCACAGGTCCACACGCCCCCGCAACTCTGTATTCGACACCCCCAGAGACGTAATTGTACGTCTACATTATTATACCACCAAGGAAAAGATCATGCGAGCCTCCTTCACTAACAAACCCCTCAAAGAACCTTATAACAAATTACAGATTTTTCCCGACTTATCTCCATATACACTGAACAAGAGGAGGACTTTCCAACAGTTCACCCTGGCCCTCAGACAAAACAAAATCAAATATAGATGGGGATTTCCTGTTAAGCTACATATACAGTATCAAGTCTCTTCCCATACAGTCTCCTCTATAGAACAGGGCATGAAACTCCTCACTACTTGGGAACTCACTCGCCCCCCTGGTCTTCCTCCCAGGAAAAAGGGAAAAACAGATGATCTGAACCCCTCAGCCGAAGAGTGGCATTCCAGGACCTCTACTCCACCGCCTCAAGCCTCAGATCTTTCCTGATGTTCTCCTCAGAGTTACTTGTCACATTTATAGCTCTCTCCCTGGTACCCTGAGAGAACTTTTCTTCTAGAAACCTTTCCAGATTGCTCCTCGGGAGATGCCCCGAATGGGGGGGTGCACATACGGGTACACATCTTACTCTTCTTTCACTCCCCCATCCTCGACCTCCACGGTAGGACCTCTGCTATGGACATCCAACGGACAGGTAAGCCTAGAGCCCACATACGGGTACACACCTTACCCTATTTTTGGCTCACGGCTTCTTATTTACCTATATTGTTAAGTTAGGGGTTTGTTACGACAAACTTACAGATCACGAGTTTAATTTTGTTTTGTGGAAATGTCCTAAATGTTACTTACTCTGTTTGTTTTCACCAACATGCCCATATTACTTGAGAAGCTTTATCTGGAACTTATGTGCTAGATTAGATGACCAGATAGACTAATATTTTTTAATCTGGATGAGGGAGTGTACACACGGGTACACATCTTACTCTTTTCTCACTCCCTTATTCTGGATTTCCTTTGTCAGACCTTCACCATGGACATCCAGCGGACAGGTAAGCCTGGAGCCCACACACGGGTACACACCTTACTCAATTTCTGGCTCCTGGCTTCTTGCCTGCATTGCTAGGATGGGGGTTTGTTGTGGCAAACTTATAGATTATGAGTTTAATACTGTTTTGTTGAATGTCCTAACTGTTATTTACTTTATTAGTTTTCATAGTCAAGACACTGCATTTAATTAATGATTGTTCTATAGGAAATACTGAGATTAATGTATACAGGCCTGATACAGGCACTATTTCTTTACTGTTATGAACCTCATTACACCCTCTTCCTCTTAATCATAACCATTCTGCACAGAGATCCTAGTCAGTTTCTCTCTTAACGTTATCCTCTTCTTATTGACCTTCCTCACCAATACACTCATATCACTTAAGAAGTTTAGCTTGAGCTTATGCTCTTGATTAGGTCTCAAGACCAACGAGACTATATTTACTCCTTGTTACATGTTACCAATATCATCCTATAAAACTTCTTTCTCTATGCACACACCTCTCCTGATACCTTCATTTAACGTTAGTCCCTACATAAATGGTTACTCATCCAGCCATCAACACTATACATACTACTATCCTCTGCTGAATCACTCCATCCACTTATCCATTCAGAACCGGGGAGCTCTCCCCCCGCCGCCTCTTTGGCTTTCCATGCCTCTCTATTATATTCTACCCACACACCGTCACTATCCTTATCCTACTTTTCAGGATTATGCCTCTTCTCTTCATCTTTCCCTATCTGCCTTCCGGCCCTACTATCAGCTCTATTACATACCCTCATCCCACCCCCCCTGCTTCGAGCTGACCTCCTCACTTATCTTTACACTAATTCCCCACTGAACATACACTTAAGGCTCCGCCCCCCCATCCCGCCCCCCTCCCTCAACCTTACATCCTCACACTTTCAATTACATTTACTCAACTTACAGTTTCTAATATATCTCCGCTCTCCCTACCTATCCATACCCTTCTCCTTTTTTTTAAACAAAGCGGCTCTAGCCCGCTGTCTCCCTTCCCCTGGAAATATACCTTAGAAAGCGAAACCCAGTCTAGCTTTCTCTCTTCATAATTGGTACTCATATATTCTCTTTGGACTTCATTCCCATTTTTTTTTTTTTTTTTTTTTTTTTTTCTTTCCTTTCCCTATACCCCCACCCCCCAACCATAGAACACAATACGGTCGCACCATGAAAGACCTACATTTCTTAACTCTTAATGCTCAGGGATTAAATTCCCCTACCAAACGTAGCCTCCTCATTAATTATTTACGCAAAAATCGTATAGACGTTGCCTTTATTCAGGAGACACACTGGACTCCCGAATGTGGTAAGCAGTACACTTCCAAACATTACCCAACACTTCTTTCCGCCACATTCCCATCAAAATCTAGAGGGGTCTCCATCTACATAGGCAAAAATGTTACTTATGATCAGATACATATTGAATCAGACCCCCAAGCACGCTACATCATTGCTGTCTGTAGAATAAATACTCACCTAGTGACCCTCTTTAATATATACGCGCCAAATAGTAAACAAGTTAACTTCCTCAGAACTCTACTTAAGACTGTAGCCTCTATACAACAGGGAGACCTCATATTAGGAGGTGACTTCAATCTCATATGGGACACTAACATGGACAGACAGGGACCCCCACTCTCCAGAAATGATAGAGCCACTCATTCCCTATCCTCAGCTTTCCAATCACTAATGGCACTACATGGCTTATATGACACTTGGCTCGCCCTACACCCACAAGATAAGGAATTCACTTTCTACTCTTTCCCTCATAAATCTCACACGCGCATAGATTATTTTTTTGTACATGCTAAATTCCTCGATGAGATTCACTCTACGACCATTTCCCCCATCTCGTGGTCTGACCATGACTCACTTCATATGCACATAGGCCCACATACCCGCCCACCCCCTTCTACATGGCGCTTACAGGACTGGACTCTTACAGACCCGCACCTTAAGACTTCCCTACAGAATATAATCACAGATTACATCTCCCTTAATGACAATAATCAGACCTCAGCCCAAAACCGGTGGGCTGCCCTGAAGGCAGTGGTGAGGGGCCACCTTATTCAATTTGAATGGGAGGCGCGAGCAAAAAGCAAGGCCACTTTGTCCTCTCTCAATATCCAGCTTCGTCATCTAAGAGCAGACATTTTTCACGCATACTCTCCGTCTATCAATGACAAAATCTTAGAAACAACGAAACAAATCCAAACTCTTGAACTCAAAAAAACCCAATCCATGTTAGAGAAGTATAGAAGAATTCATTACCATTTCGGTAACAAAGCTACCACACTTCTAGCCAACAAACTTAAAAATCGCACAGCTCAAGCCAGAATCATGTCTATACGAACCCCTTTAGGGACTCAGGTCACTGCCCCTCGCGAAATTGGCAATGCTTTTCAACAATACTACTCCGACCTTTACAACATTGAATCCGCTTCAGAATCTTCGACCTGTCCAGTCCAGCATATTTCTCAGTTCCTTAGAGCCCTTGACCTCCCCTCATTATCACCCGAAGACTTCCCCCCTCTGGTGTCTCCGTTTACCACACAGGATATCTCAAAAATTATACGCAATTTAAAATTAGGAAAAGCACCTGGCCCAGACGGCTTCACAGCTAGGTTTTACAAAACTTTCCTGCCTCAGATCGCTCCTCTCCTCACTAATTTCTTCCAGGAGATATTCTCAGGAACCCCTTTTGCGGCGGAATTCCTAGAAGCTGTTATAGTTACCATCTTAAAACCTGGTAAACCACCTGATCTCTGCAGCAGCTATCGGCCGATCTCATTGATCAACACAGATACAAAAATATATGCCAAGCTCCTTGCTAATAGGGCTGCCAGAGTGATCCCCTCCCTTGTAGCGAGAGACCAGGTTGGATTTATCCCGAACAGAGAGGGCGTTGATGCGACCAGGCGAATCTTAGATGTCCTTCATCTGGCAGATTGTCGAAAGGTCCCCTTCCTGGCCCTGTCATTAGACGCAGAAAAAGCGTTTGACAGGGTCAGATGGGAGTTTCTGTGGGAGGCCATGTCTGTGTTTGGCTTCCCTCCCTCTTTCATAGGTGCTGTCCAAACCCTTTATGATCGTCCAACAGCCATTGTTCGTGGGGCAGGGTTCCAGTCCCCCAAATTCACCATCACAAATGGTACTAGACAGGGCTGTCCCCTCTCCCCATTATTGTTTGCCCTCACCATAGAACCCCTAGCCCAATCTATTAGAATAGACCCTCAGACCACAGGATTAGCCATAGGATCGCATGTCCATAAAGTCTCCCTCTATGCGGATGACATCACTCTTTTCCTCACCTCACCTGACACTTCTCTCCCTGCAGTCTTTTCTATTCTTGAGAAGTTCGGTTCACTATGTTTCTATAAACTCAATGTAACCAAAACCGAGGCTCTCCCCTTAAACATTTCCCCACAAATTCTTTCCTCGCTACAGGCCACTTATCATTTTCAATGGAAATCTTCCTCGCTTAAGATCTTAGGAGTCCATCTTAGCCCTGACCCTCTGACTACCATATCCCAGAATTACACAGATAGACTCCCGGAGTTTGGGAAGCTTCTTGATTCGTGGGAGTTCCGGGAGATCTCTTGGACGGGCCGCATTGCTGCGGTAAAGATGTCCTTCCTCCCTAAGCTTACTTATCTTTTTAGGTCTATCCCCTACAACATCCCGAGAGCACTTCTTAACAGATTCCAAAGTCTAATCACTTCATATGTATGGAGAGACCGCCGACCCAGGACATCAGGTCGCACACTTGAAAAGCCGACCTTACAGGGAGGCCTTGCTCTTCCGAATGTGATCTCATATTACAATGCTGCAAGACTCTCACACATCCTCCGTTGGAATGATCCGGAGAGAAATCTAGCTTGGTATTCTCTAGAATCTTCACTACTGCCTCCGGGTATAACCCTCTCGGACATAATCTGGATCCCCCCCCACCATAGACGAGACGTTGACAACCTGCACCCTATCTTTGGACACTCCCTGCAATTTTGGGATCAGATCAGACATCATCCAGACATATCCCCTCATCCCTCCCCCGCCATGACAATCCCTGCCGCTCTCTACTGCCTCCCAGACTCCCACCATGACCTATGGCCACAGGCGCACACATTACAGGTATCTGACTTCTATGAGGAAGACACTTGGCTCTCATACCCAGCAATGTGCATTAAATTTCGACTCCCACCCAAGCTCTATTTTGAGGGTTTCCGCCTGAGTACCCGCTTACGTACATGGGGTTTCCCCAAACAAACACTACGTCCATTAACTGTTTGGGAGAGAGCATGGCGGGGAGCTCATGCTCTCCGACATCTCCTGTCCCTTCATTACAATATACTCATTAATCCGATCCCCTCGCACAAAATCTCACAACATCAGGCCTGGGAGAGAGAAATGGGTCTCACTTTCACTATAGAGAACTGGCACGCCAGAATCAAAATTACCAAAAAGATCCTCCATTGTGCCACACTATGGGAACTACATTATAAGATCCTAGTCCGCTGGCACCTGGTGCCAACCGTCCTGCACAAGATCTATCACACACAACCCCCAGAGTGTTGGAGAGGGTGTAGGATGCTAGGCTCCCCACTCCACATATGGTGGACATGCCCAGTAATCCAGCCATTGTGGCAGAAAGTGTTTACACTTCTCCGGGCACTCGGTCTTACCCCTCCATTCACCCCGGAAGTCACCCTCTTACACATGCAGATGCCCAATCTCACTCCCTCCGGGGAAGCTCTCACGATATATCTCCTCATGGCCACAAAACTAACCCTGGCTAGGGCTTGGAGAGAAGAGAGGCCGCCAACCCTCTCCCAGGTAATTGCTTGTACACATTACATCGGCCAAATGGAACAATACTCGTATAGAGTACTTGACAACACTAGTACTTATCATGAAATCTGGCTGCCATGGCTCACAAGGTTCCCTAACTGGTCCACAAACCCTCAGACATTTTAATCAATCTCCACTCCCTTATACCTTCCGTTTCCCCCCCCTTTTTTTTTTTTTTTCTTCTTACCTTTCTTTTCTGCCTTACATAAATTTAAGCGTCCCTGATCCTAACGAAATTAAGTACCAAAACCACTTTAAACTACAGACTCAACATCAAAATTCACATATACAACACGTCCTTATCAGAAAAGAGACCCATATAATGCATAGATCTACTCTTACTCTCATTCTCACCCACCATTATCTTTCTTAGCTTAAGAGTGTTCAATCTTTAAATTCCAAATGTATATCTCAATGACATATCTATGTTCCTTTAATTTTGTATGCACAAGCAATACTGTTGTTCATTAAGTTGTCTCAATAAAAAAGTTTATAAAAAAAAAAAAAAAGTTCAACTGTATTATATTTAATATCAGGCATGTGCTTGTAAAGAAGATAGTTTAACAAACAGTCATGGGACTAAAATTTTGTTTACATATCCTAACATTAGAAGGATGTATTTCTTATTATCTTACTTGGATATATGTGTGTGTATATATATATATATATATATATATATATATATATATATATATATATATATATAATTTAAATAAATAAATAAAAAATATATAGTATGTAAAGATATTTATTAGAAAAAAATAATAAAAAGAAGAGATTAGAATATGAAATCAATTATGTTATTTAATGAACACGTGACTAAACAAATATTCAGAAAATCTAAGGCCTAGATTTAGAGTTTTGTCGGTAAAGACGAGCGGTGCTGACGCTGCTTTTTTTCCAGCGCACCCTTAAGACAACGCTGGTATTTAGAGTTGTGTGAATGGCTGTGTTAGGCTCAGAAAAGGGAGCGTTGAGCATATTTTAGCGCCAATTCAACCCTCAATACCAGCGTTGCCTACGGTAGCGGTAAGCTGGAAAAACGTGCTCGTGCACGATATCCCCATAGGAAACAATGGGCTGAGCTGGCTGAAAAAAAACCTAACACCTGCAAAAAAGCAGCGTTCAGCTCCTAATGCAGCCCCATTGTTTCCTACGGGGAAACACTCTCTAAGTCTACACCTAACACCCTAACATGAACCCCGAGTCTAAACACCCCTAATCTTACACTTATTAACCCCTAATCTGCCGCCCCCGCTATCGCTGACACCTACATTATATTATTAACCCCTAATCTGCCGCTCCGGACACCGCCGCCACCTACATTATTGCTATGAACCCCTAATCTACTGCCCCTAACATCGCCGACACCTACATTATATTTATTACCCCCTAATCTGCCGCCCCCAACGTCGCCGCCACCTACCTACACTTATTAACCCCTAATCTGCCGACCGGACCTCGCTGCCACTATAATAAATGTATTAACCCCTAAACCGCCACACTCCCGCCTCGCAAACACTATAATAAATTGTATTAACCCCTAATCTGCCGTCCCCACCGTCACCCCTACTATAATAAAGTTATTAACCCCTAAACCTAAGTCTAACCCTAACACCCCCTAACATAAATATAATTTAAATAAAATGAAATAATATTCCTATAATTAAATAAATTAATCCTACTTAAAACTAAATACTTACCAAGAAAATAAACCCTAATATAGCTACAATATAACTAATAATTACATTGTAGCTATTTTAGGATTTAAATCCTAACCTAAGTTACAATTAAACCTAACACTACACTATCATTAAATTAATTAAATAAATTAACTACAATTACCTACAATTAAATTTAATTAAATAAACTAAACTATAGTACAACCCCCCCCCACTAAATTACAGAAACTAAAAAAATAATTACAAGAAGTTTAAACTAATTACACCTAATCTAAGCCCCCTAATAAAATAATAAAGCCCCCCAAAATAAAAAAATGCCCTACTCTATTCTAAATTACAAAGTAATCAGCTCTTTTACCAGCCCTTAAAAGGGCTTTTTGCGGGGTATTGCCCCAAAGTAATCATCTCTTTTACCTGTAAAAAAAAATACAACCCCCCAACATTAAAACCCACCACCCACGTACCCCTACTCTAACCCTCCCAAACCCCCCTTAAAAAAACCTAACACTAACCCCCTGAAGATCTCCCTACCTTGAGTCGTCTTCACCCAGCCGAGCCAAAATCTTCATCTACGGTGCGCAGAAGAGGTCCTTCATCCGGTAGAAGTCTTCATCCAGGCGGCGTCTTCAATCTTCATCCATCCGGAGCGGAGCCATCTTCCAAGGAGCCGACGCGGAGCCATCCTTTTCATCCGGAGTCTTCTTACACAATGATGGTACCTTTAAGTGACGTCACCCAAGATGGCGTCCCTTCAATTCCGATTGGCTGATAGGATTTTATCCGCGAATCGGAATTAAGGTAAATTACAAAGTAATCAGCTCTGATTGGAACAGCCAATAGAATGCGATCTCAATTCGATTGGCTGATTGGATCAGCCAATCGGATTGAACTGAAATCTGATTGGCTGATTGAATCAGCCAATCAGATTTTTCCTACCTTAATTCCGATTGGCGGATAAAATCCTATCAGCCAATCGGAATTAAAGGGACGCCATCTTGGGTGACGTCACTTAAAGGTACCATCATTGTGTAAGAAGACTCCGGATGAAAAGGATGGCTCCGCGTCGGCTCCTTGGAAGATGGCTCCGCTCCGGATGGATGAAGATTGAAGACGCCGCCTGGATGAAGACTTATACCAGATGAAGGACCTCTTCTGCGCACCTTGGATGAAGATTTTGGCTCGGCTGGGTGAAGACGACTCAAGGTAGGGAGATCTTCAGGGGGTTAGTGTTAGGTTTTTTTAAGGGGGGTTTGGGAGGGTTAGAGTAGGGGTACGTGGGTGGTGGGTTTTAATGTTGGGGGGTTGTATTTTTTTTTACAGGTAAAAGAGATGATTACTTTGGGGCAATACCCCGCAAAAAGCCCTTTTAAGGGCTGGTAAAAGAGCTGATTACTTTGTAATTTAGAATAGGGTAGGGCATTTTTTTATTTTGGGGGGCTTTATTATTTTATTAGGGGGCTTAGATTAGGTGTAATTAGTTTAAACTTCTTGTAATTATTTTTTATTTTCTGTAATTAATAGTTAATAACTATTTTATAGCTATTGTACCTAGTTAAAATAAATACAAAGTTGCCTGTAAAATAAATATAAATTCTAAAATAGCTACTATGTAATTATTAGTTATATTGTAGCTATATTAGGGTTTATTTTCTAGGTAAGTATTTAGTTTTAAATAGGATTAATTTATTTAATTATAGGAATATTATTTCGTTTTATTTAAATTATATTTATGTTAGGGGGGGTGTTAGGGTTAGGGTTAGACTTAGGTTTAGGGGTTAATAACTTTATTATAGTAGCGGCGACATTGGGGGTGGGAGATTAGGGGTTAATAATTGTAGGTAGGTGGCGGCGATGTTAGGGACGGCAGATTAGGGGTTAATACAATTTATTATAGTGTTTGCGAGGCGGGAGTGCGGCGGTTTAGGGGTTAATACATTTATTATAGTGGCAGCGATGTTCGGTCGGCAGATTAGGGGTTAATAATTTTAGTTAGGTAGCGGTGACATTGGGGGGGGCAGATTAGGGGTTAATAAATATATTGTAGGTGTTGGCGATGTTAGGGGCAGCAAATTAGGGGTTCATAGCTATAATGTAGGTGGCGGCGGTGTCCTGTCGGCAGATTAGGGGTTAAAAAAAATATTAGAGGGTTTGCGATGTGGGGGGGTTTAGGGGTACATAGGTAGTTTATGGGTGTTAGTGTACTTTATAGCACAGTAGTTAAGAGCTTTATGTTCCGGCGTTAGCCCATAAAGCTCTTAACTACTGACTTTTTTTGGCGGTAGGAGTCTTGTCGGTAGAGGCTGTACCGCTCACTTCTTCCAA
Source organism: Bombina bombina (assembly GCF_027579735.1). Taxonomy (NCBI): domain Eukaryota; kingdom Metazoa; phylum Chordata; class Amphibia; order Anura; family Bombinatoridae; genus Bombina; species Bombina bombina. The sequence continues at coordinate 309,866,649 of NC_069502.1, read as the reverse complement.
GACTCCAAATACCAGCGTTAGGCAAATCCCATTGAAAAGATAGGATATGCCATTGACGTAAGGGGATCTGCGGTAGCCTGGAGTCGCGGAAAGAAAGTGAGCGGTAGACCCTTTCCTGGCTGACTCTAAATACCAGCGGCCAGTAAAAAGCAGCGTTAGGACCCCTTAATGCTGCTTTTGACGGGTAATGCCAAACTCTAAATCTAGGCATAATAGTTTTAAATTCATGTTCTGTGTATGCTCTAATGTTTTGATATTAAAGCCAGGTTCAGAATGGAGATTGAGATCTATATTATCTATATCTATCTACACATAATTTAACATTAATCACACTAAATTGTGTAATCAAGAGATGACTTACATATTAACATTTAAAATTAGACAAAGTAATGCCTAATATCCAATTTTGTTAAAAGATTCCTAATTATTCAATTGTATGAGGGACATAATTGAATGTAATATTTCCTGTCCCTTCAAAAACTAATATACCTAAATGTCAACTATGAAATGTATCCCTTTATCTGTCTGATTGAGCACAAATTGAGTCCTCTCTAGCACAAAGTAGGAGGATTGTATATTAAATAAATGTCTTCAAAAATAGGAAATGTTCAAAATTGTCTGACACTATCAATATATTATGAATTAGTTGCACATTATTCCTCCTATGATTCTTAATAGCATGCATTGTGCAAACTAACCTGGATGTATGGTCTTTAAAAGTTGATTCTATTCAACATATTAGTTTATCTTCATTATGTGTCATATTCATCACTTTCCAAATAGAGGGTTGTGAAATATGATCTAAAAGAAAAGAGGAAACATAAGAGTTCCCCATAGGATGTATCCTGCATCCCCAGTCTTGTTCCAGAGAATTGTGTACACTTACCCTGTGAATGTGTCTTTGTATGTTTTTCGAAGTCAGCACTGTTGAAAGACAATGCCACAGACATGATCACATTGGTATTCTTTACTTTCAGTCTGGTATTCTTCACTTTCAGTCTGATATTCTTCACTTTCAGTCTGTAGATGAAGTCAATCTCCCTAATGGAAAATAAAGTGTACCTCAAATCTCTAATAGAATGGTACATAGTTCTGCTATGGATCAGGGGCCACCACCCCCCCATCTGGTTCCATACAATGGATATACTTACAATGTCAAGGTGTCTTGATATGTTTGTTGAAATCAGCACAGTTGAAAGACAATGCCACAGACATGATCACATTGGTATTCTTCACTTTCAGTCTGTAGATGAAGTCATCTCCCTAATGTTAAATAATTTGAAAATCAAATATCTCAAATTGCAAATAGTTTTTCATCCCTCCCCCTAACACTACCTATTTCCTAATATGTTTATAGCAATAGCTTACTAAGCATATGTAGCCTCTTTTTGTGTTATGTTCTGACAATCAAGTGTTAAGCTGAGTCACATAAATTGTGCAGACTTAACCACTGATGTTTGACTTTGGCTAATAATGTCTAAACTAAATAATACATTGAAACTACTTGTATGCCATATGATGAATCATTGTGCAACCCCCCCCCCCCCAGTCTCAGTCCATACATTGTGTCTACTTACCATATGATGTTGTCTTCAAAAATCAGGTGGCAAAGTCATTACAGGAGCCAATGCCAGAATCATCTAATGTATAAATTACCTATGATAATAAAATATAATTTTTATTTTGCAATAATCATTTCTTGAATAATCCTAACATGTTCGGATGATTCTACTTTCATTTTCCTAAAAGTCTCACATATTCGCAATGCTCCTATATAACTTATAGTATTTACCGTCTGAAGCTGTGGTTGATGATGTTGTCTCTGACATTGACCCCCTCGTCCCGGAATGGCCCGTTTAGAACTGGGTTGTCCTCCTCATCTTGGAGGAGGTCTTGGGGTGCCTGGACGGCCTGCAACATCCCAGCCTGCTGAGCTATGTTATGAAGGACACTGCAGGCTTAAACGATCTTCGCCACCTTACTAGTACTGTATTGGAGGGTTCCTCCAGACCTGTCAAGGCATCGTAACCGCATTTTGAGGAGCCCAAACATCCACTCCACTACAGTCCTAGTCCGCTTGTGCGCCCGATTATAGCACACCTGGGCGTCATCAGCTGGGTTACGTATAGGCATAATGAGCTAAGGCCGGTTCATGTAACCCGAATCACCTATAAATAATGAACATGACAAAATGTCAATATTACAAATATCTTACAAATTATGATATGAAAATACATTTAAATACAATGAAACAATGTATTTGTGTATGCAAAAATCGCCTAAACTAGACATTTACTGAAATTGTCAAATAAATGGTTAAATCACATCCTATATCTGCCCATTTAAGCTATGATCTGCTACATATCTGTTTGTTTCTAAAACTAGACATTTGCTTAAAGAGACAAAAAATGGTTAAATCACATCCTATATCTGCCCATTAAAGCTATGACCTGCTACATATCTGTTTGTTTCTAAAACTAGACATTTGCTGAAAGAGACAATAGATGGTTAAGTTGCATCCTATATCTGCCCATTAAAGCTATGACCTGCTACATATCTGTTTCTAAAACTAGGCATTTGCTGAAAGACAAGAAATGTTTAAAGCACATCTTATATCTGCCCATTTAAGCTATGACCTGCTACATATCTGTTTGTTTCTAAAACTAGACATTTGCTGAAAAAAACAAAAAAAATGGTTCAATCGCATCCTATATCTGCCCATTTAAGCTATGACCTGCTACATATCTGTTTGTTTCTAAAACTAGACATTTGCTGAAAGAGACAATACATTATTTAAATCACATCCTATATCTGCCCATTTAAGCTATGACCTGCTACATATCTGTTTGTTTCTAAAACTAGACATTTGCTGAAAGAGACAAATAAATGGCATCCTATAGCTGCATATTACACAAACCCAACTGTTTTTGAACATTACAGTGGCAATTGTCTAACTTCTGAACCGTGTTGTGCACAAGTACTCACCAACATGCCACCCATGTCGAAACTGTCTGTCCTCAAACTGCTGCCAGAGTGAGGACTTGAAAAGAAGGAAGAGGGCGACTCCTAGTGCAAATCAATCATTCAAATGGGCACCCACTGGTAGCTACCAATATAATGGATACTCACATGGCCAAAAGCACACTGTAGTGCTAGTGAAGCAAGCTGGGTCTATTGTAGTGGCCCAGCGCACATAAACTCATAGGCTGTAGTCTTATTCCAGGAACATCAGTAAGAGACAGGAGACTTCAGTATAAAAAAATGTACTTTATGATCCAAAAAAAGTTCATGTACAATTACTCAAATAAAATACAAAGTGATAAAAAATCAGTAAAACACGCTACGCGTTTCTCAGCGCTAACCACGCTGTTTCCTGAGGACAACCCATGTATGTACCCCTCTTCAGATTTAAAACTTCCAGAGGCCAGGACATGTATGCAGCATAGCATCTTGGTCATGCTAGGGATTGCAGTCCGCATATGTTTACTTGACTCCAGATGAGGTTTAAGTACTTCGTAAAGGCCCATGCGTTACTCTTGATTGAGCCTATAGTCGCTCATGTTCTCAAAGGTGGGCTTCACCATTTGAACACAAGGACTTCTGATCAGTTGTTCCCCACGCCTCTCTTGGAGTTGCCGAGCTTGCCTGATTCTGTTGTACAAAACTTGTCCAACAGCACCTACACAAGCTAACTGCGGATCATCCATATTTGCCAAGCCAAGCAGCACAGCAAACGCACAAGGAGTAACAAGGTATGCAAAAACACAAAAGCAATTTGTTACAATGTCGATCACCAGGGACGCTTTGGCCATGTTGTTTGGGGGATTTATAGTGCAAAATGTCCAATGGTAGTATGTTCGTAATGATTGCTGATTGTATCCACTTGATTGTATGTGAGCGGCGTGAATGCTTTTAAAGTGGGTGTTTTTTTAAGGTGTTTGCTTAAATTTTGTTTGCCCCCAATAAATCATAATGTGAAAGTGTTAAAGTGTAAAATGTAACATATACAGTGCATCTTCGTGATGTTTGTTCATATGTGTAACAAATACTTAGTAAAGGCAATCTTATATTATAAAACACACGTCCACGCTAACATGATTGAAAGTGCATACTTGTGTATAATGTGTGCATAGACATGGCATAGAATCTGATCGATTAATGTTGCTGCAATATTGTTTCAAAACGTTAAAGTAACAGGTGACATCTATAATATTATATATATATATAAGTTATATATAAGTGATTGGCAAGATTTCAATATTTTACATGTCCCATTGAAACCGCAATAATAATGAAGATCTTCCGGGTGACATCTATAATATTCTATATATAAGTGATTGTCGAGATGTCAATATTTTACGTGTCCTATTGAAATCTCAATAATAATGAAGATCTTCCAACCCTCTCGTCTACGTATATGTAATATTGTAATATTGAGTGAGAAACTGCTGAAAGGGGCGGTACAGTCCTAATGCTGTAATCTGTATGGTTGAATCTTAGAATTATGTCATCATATTAGCAACATGCCTGTCTAGTTTGCAAATCTTCGTTGTGTTGTTGTATTTTTCAACATTCTTATTGTGTGCTGATTAAAAAGATAAATATGTGTTTTGTTGTTGTGTGATGTGTGTTATGTACATCTATGAGGCCTACTTATCAAACCGTCAACCGCAAATACACTGGAATTCCGCAGCGTAATTGTGAAGAGCTTTATTCACCTTAGTTATCAAAGCCTACAGACTGGCAACAGTTGAAATCTGTGACGTAACATACGATCCGCCGGTCTCAGTCCGACACAGATCGATGCTTCATTACAGGTGTTCCGAATGCAAATTCGGAACTATCTGACAACTATTGCTAATTAACAAATACCTACCAGGTATGCTCGCCACTATTCCGGCCCAATGAATCAATGGAGTGTGAAAGCAGCGAAAGCTTATGTTCGCTGCTGCCCGATATCCCATTGATTCCTATGGGAGAATAAAAGTTATGTTTACACCTAACACCCTAATATGTACCCCGAGTCTAAACACCCCTAATCTGCCGCCCCCGACACTGCCGCCACCTACATTATACTTATAAACCCCTATTCTGCTGCCCTGACACCGCCGCTACCTACATTGTACTTATTAACCCCTAATCTACCACCCTCTATACCAACGCCATCTACATTAAACTTATTAACCCCTATTCTACTGACCCGACACCGCCGCCAACTGGCCTCTCACATCACTAGCACTTACTAAATCTATTAACCCCTAAACCTAACAACCCGCTAACTTTATATTAAATATTAACTCATCCCTATCTTATAATAAATTTAAACTTACCTTTAGATTTAAATTAAACTATATTAAACTATTAATTATCCTACCCTAAATAGTATACTAAAATTACATTAAACTATATTAAACTATTAATTAATCTACCCTAACTGTTATACTAAAATTATATTAAACTATATTAAACTAATAATTAATCTACCCTAACTGTTATACTAAAATTACATTAAATTACAAATTAAATTAACTATATTATATATTTAAACACCTAACCCTACTCCAATAATTTAAATCTACAATAAAAAATTACAAAGTTACATAAAACTAACAACTAAGTTACAAAAAATAACAAACACTAAGTTATAAAAAAAATAAACACTAAGTTACACAAATTAAAAAAGAAATGATCAAATATTTAAACTAATTACACCTAATATAAGAGCCCTATGAAAATAAAAAAGCCCCCCCCCCCAAATAAAAAAGCCCCTAACCTACAATAAACTACAAATAGCCCTTAAAAGGGCCTTTTGCGGGGCATTGCCCCAAAGAAATCAGCACTTTTACATGTAAATAAAAAATATAAATACCCCCCCAACAGTAAAACCCACCACCTAACTAAAAAAACCGAAGCTCCTCATTGCCCTGAAAAGGGCATTTGGATGGGCATTGCCCTTAAAAGGGCATTTAGCTCTATTGCTGCCCAAACCCTAATCTAAAACTAAAACCCACCCAATAAACCCTTAAAAAAACCTAACACTAACCACTGAAGATCAACTTACAGTTTTAAAGATCCGACATCCATCCTCAAAGGAGCCGGCAGAAGTCTTCATCCAAGCCCACAGAAGTCTTCACCCAGACGGCATCTTCTAACTTCATCCATCCGTCACGGAGCAGCTCCATCTTCAAGACATCCGTCACGGAGCATCCTCTTTGTTCGACATCTTCTTGAACAATGAATGTTCCTTTAAATGATGTCATCCAAGATGGCATCCCTTAGATTCAAATTGGCTGATAGAATTCTATCAGCCAATCGGAATTATGGTTGAAAAAATCCTATTGGCTGTTGGATTGAGCTCACATTCTATTGGCTGATTGGAATAGCCAATAGGATGAAAGCTCAATCCTATTGTCTGATTGCAAAAGCCAATAAAAAAATTTCAACCTTAATTCTGATTGGCTGATAGAATTCTATAAGCCAATCAGAATATAAGGGATGCCATCTTGAATGATGTCATTTAAAGGAACATTCATTGTTCAAGAAGACGTCGAACGAAGAGGATGCTCCGCGTCGGATGTCTTGAAGATGGAGCCACTCCGCACTGGATGGATGAAGATAGAAGATGCCGTCTGGGTGAAGACTTCTGCGGGCTTGGATGAAGACTTCGGCTGCTTGGATGAAGACTTCTTCCGGCTTCGATTAGGACTTCTCCTGGCTACTTTGAGGATGGATGTCGGATATTCAAAACTGTAAGTGGATCTTCAGGGGTTAGTGTTAGGTTTTTTTAAGGGTTTATTGGGTGGGTTTTAGGTTTAGATTAGGGTTTAGGCAATGGGGAGCTTAGGTTTTTTTAGTTAGGTTTTTATTTGGGGGGGTTGGTTGTGTGGTTGGTGGGTTTTACTGTTGGGGGTATTTGTATTTTCTATTTACAGGTAAAAGAGCTGATTTCTTTGGGGCAATGCCCTGCAAAAAACGCTTTTAAGGGCTATTTGTAGTTTATTGTAGGTTAGGGTTTTTTATTTTGGAGGGGCTTTTTTATTTTCATAGGGCTCTTAGATTAGGTGTAATTATCTTAAATATTTGATAATTTCTTTTTTATTTTGTGTAATTTAGTGTTTATTTTTTTTGTAACTTAGTGTTTGTTATTTTTTGTAACTGTAGTTTTTTATTGTAGATTTAAATTATTGGAGTAAGGTTAGGTGTTTAAATATATAATATAGTTAATTTGTAGTTTAATGTAATTTTAGTATAACAGGGTAGATTAATTATTAGTTTTATATAGTTTAATGTAATTTTAGTATAACTGTTAGGGTAGATTAATTAATAGTTTAATATAGTTGAATGTAATTGCAGTATAATAGTTAGGGTAGATTAATTAATAGTTTAATATAGTTTAATTTAAATCTAAAGGTAAGTTTAAATTTATTATAAGATATGGATGAGTTATATTTAATATAAAGTTAGCGGGTTGTTAGGTTTAGGGGTTAATAGTTTAATTTAGTTGATGGCGATGTGGGGGGCTGGTGGTTTAGGGGTTAATAGGTTTAGTAAGTGCTAGTGATGTGGGAGGCCCGAGGTTTAGGGGTTAATACCTTTAGTTAGTTGCGGCGGGGTCCGGGAGCGGTGGGATAGGGGTTAATAACTTTATTAGAGTTGCAGTGGTCTCCGGGAGCGGCGGGATAGGGGTTAATAACTTTATTTAGTTGCGGTGGGGTCCGGGAGCGGTGGGATAGGGGTTAAACAGTTTAGTATAGTGGAGGTGCTTAGTGACAGTATACAAATACAGCTGTGAAAAAGCCGAAGAGCAGCGAGATCAATGACTGTTAGTTAACAACAGTCCGCTGCTCATCGCCCCATACTTGGTGTGCGGCTTTTTGACAGCTTTTTAAATAAATATGGAGAGCGTATTCAGATCTACGGCAGCAATGTTAGGCAATGTCAGACAAGCATATTGGTGCCGTTGAATGCAAGTAAGTTGACGGCTTGATAAGTAGGCCTCTATGTATGTATTGTGATTCTCTCCCACATCTGTTAATTTATATAAAGCAGTATAGCATTGTTGTTCCTTCCCAAAAAAGCAACTGTAATTATTTTCTAATGATATCTTATTATTGTACGTAATTCCTAATGGTATCTAATTTTTTAATTGTAATGTTAAAGGGACAGTAAAGTCATCATTTCTCCTTCCTGATTGAGAGAGAGATTCCAATGTTAACCAACCTTCTAATGTACTTGTATTATGTAAATGTGTTCATTGTTTGTATATGATTTGTTGAATGAATAGCAATGCACTTATATGAGGCAATGACAAAAGGCATGTATGTGCAGCCATCAATCATCATCTGGTGAGCCTATCTAGATTGGCTGTTCATCCAAGCATATGTCTGTTTAAATATGATTTCATTCTTGAAACTGATTTTGTATTGTTGATGATAGAATTGATTGTGATTTATAGTTGATGTAATGTAATTTCGTAAAAGATTTTGATGTTGTAGTGATGTTCACACAAGTAAAACCCATAACTCCAGTGTGAAATAGTCTATTTCTTGATCTATTTGTCATAGCGGGACCATTGCAAGAATTAATGAATTTGCGCCACAATTGTAACGCTGCTTTTACGAGTTTTGAAGGAGAAAAATATCTTGTGCGTTATGGAAATCTGCCGAGCACGTATTCCCCATAGAAGTCAATGGAGGCGAGAAATTTCAATGAAAAAAACTTCCAGCACTTGTGTTGAGCGTAAAATGAGTGACATCATGTCCTTCTGTGAAAAGTAGCTAAATCATGTTAATTTGATAAATAAATGTTTTGTGTATGTAATATGCTGTATATTGTTTGTATGTATCTAATTCTGTATGTATGTGATGCTATTTGTAAGTAGATGTAGCTAGATGAGTGTAAGTTCACGTATGTCTATGTAAGTCAAAGTAAAATGGGTTTGTGTGCATTTTTTTCAAACACCCGAGATCTCGTAACTTTGATCCGTTATATTTTGTAAATACAAATATTTAATTAAAAAAATAAAAATTGTATAGTGTTTGTATGAGTGTAAGTGTACTTTGTATGATATTTTTTAAATGATTCATGAATGTTTTTGCTATCAGGATATCAATAACTACTGGGTTTGGGTGAGCATTAGGGATTTGAGCGTAGATGGGGATATTTGTGGCGCTACGGAAACTTGTAATAGCAGTGTTAGGGAAAATGAAGCATTATGAGCCATAACGTTGCTATTTGAAAATGAAGCGTTATGAGCCATGACGTTGCTATTTGACTCATAACGCCAAACTCGTAAACTAGCTGATTGTTAGCCTTGAGAAGTCAGCTTTTCATGTTCTGAAAGTTAAAAATTGCTAAATTTTCACAGCTAAGTTACATGAAAAGGGGACAAAATAAATAATGAACATATATTGCAAAGTTGTTTCATGAATATCATGGCTAACTAAACATTTTAAATAAAAATCTCAAGGTATTTACTGTCCCTTTAAGGGAGGATTGCTAAAATTAGTTTACATTTTCTGCAAGTGGCAATAAATCTGTCCAGTTGACATACTGTGCATTTAAATAAAAAATAAAGGTACATTTTATCTTTTGTTTCACCACATCTTGCAACGTGAATATTATCAGCAGCTTACATTTCTCTTTAGCACATTGTGTTATTACCATAACGATGTGTTACTCTATTCCCCACTTTATCATTGTAATACTTTATTTTCATTGTTAAGTTGTTGTACATATGGCGTTATCATTGCTTTAAGGTTCATTTTGATTGGAGTAAGTTGTTGTCATTGAGTATAGTAAGGAATCACATGGTGAATATCTTACCTATATCCCACCTCTGCCTATGTTTAGAGTAGTTAGCATTTACCATTTATGACATTTTAGAGAGTTCTGTGTATAATAATCTATTATCTCTATACTAGACAAGGGGCTTATTTTGCCAATTTTGCTAGACTTGCAACATTTCCACAAATATATTAACTTTTTTCAACAATAAATTTGCTATTTATCTCTCAGAGAGCAAACATTGCAGCATATCTTAAATTCTATTGGATTGCAGATATAAACCTTAACCTAAAACATTTACGCTCATGCAAAAAAGCATATTTTTGTCAGGTTTTGAAGTTAACCTTGTTCTCTATGCCAGGCCAACACTAATGTGATTTCCTTATGACAGTGTCAGTTTTCTATACGTTATTTAAATCAGCCATCACTCACAACAGCCCAGGCATAACCATTAGTGACCCTTCCACTCGGTACCTGCTAAATAAATACACAACACAATTATGGGGTACAAAGGCCGCAGCTTTTATTTATAACATACTTTATAAACATCTTTTAACTTAAAACACCCAAGGCTTGCCCTTAGCAGACCCAAATTCACTTTAGAACACCTTACCCCACCAAGCTCTCTCCCTGCCTCTCCAGGAGGTACCCCCTAACTGCTAATCCAAGGCAAGCACTCCGCCCTTATAGCTGCGACAACTGCCAAACTACAGGGAGGGAGGGAGGGAGCTTCTTCCCCACGGACCTTGATAATTGCTTTGGCGCTCTTTTCTCTCCCCGCCTCCTCTTCTTATAGTGCCTCCCCTCTGCTCCTCCTCTCATCCTCTGCCCCAATCCGCAGTGCTGCACCTACGTTAGGGTCACATGCCCCTACGTAGTAGGCACTCCTACAGGGCTCTATGACCCTTCCACTCGGTACCTGCTAAATAAATACACAACACAATTATGGGGTACAAAGGCCGCAGCTTTTATTTATAACATACTTTATAAACATCTTTTAACTTAAAACACCCAAGGCTTGCCCTTAGCAGACCCAAATTCACTTTAGAACACCTTACCCACCAAGCTCTCTCCTGCCTCTCCAGGAGGTACCCCCTAACTGCTAATCCAAGGCAAGCACTCCGCCACAGGCAAAGGCTACCGCCGTGCCCCGCCAACCAAATCCAAGGCCATTGTAACCCCTTCCTTTAAATTAAAATTAAACAAATGTAAACCTACTTCGTTTAAGTGCACCCCATCTCGAAGGAAAAAACATTTGCCCGAGTCCCCTTCGAACTCCACGTGCCGTAAAGACAGCCCCCCCAACCTCCTAATAAAGCTACTCATCATCCTGTTGATTTTCCTTCGAGATGCCTCCAACCTTGCCACATCCCATGCTGCCCTCCAGTCTTGTCTAGGCTCAATCTCAGACCATAACAACACTAACCCAGGAAAAAGCTCCAACAACCTCCTCACATCCCTCTTCATTCTTTCCACTAACTCTTTTTGGGACATAAACCCTAAATCATTCCCCCCAACATGTATCAACAATACCTCAGGAGGCCGAAACAATCGAGCGTATTCCACCACTTTCACCAACAACTGGTCCCACCTCATGCCTCTGAAGCCAAGCCAGCGAATGTTGACTTCCTCTGGCGACCACCCCAGCTGTCCCTTATTGTCCTTAACCACTGCTGCTTTCTTTGCCCAGTATATATACGAATGGCCCATCAACCAACACTGCACCGGACCTGTATAAACATAACAACACAACAAAACCATTAACATCGTATCAGAGCCGGTCTAACATATGACATGTAACTACTAGAAGCCCACCTCCCAATTCTCTTTATCCCTGCCACCTCTATCCCCAAGGCGTGAGCCTCCGTCGCCGCCCCGATTCTGAAAGAGTGCGTTCCAAACTCCCTTGGCTCCCAACCCCCCAAGCTGACACATCTCCTAAAAACCGCCTGGAATTGAAACTGTGATAAAACTGACCCATCCTCATGGATCAACAACGGACCCCCTTTCTGGGGCCTCAATCCCATGTACTCCTGGAACCCCCCAACCGGACAACAAGCCCCTCCCATAGCTTTTAGCGTTATCTGACACCCTTTTCCTTCTTGGTCCGTTTTAGATTTCCTCAACCAAATTGTTAAAACCCCATCCCCTATGGCTACGTCCGCCAACTGGATCCCACTTCCATCTTTCCTATTCCTCCCCACCAATTCCGATATCCTAAAGGCCCCAAAGAACGCTAACACAAACGCTAACTTGAACAATTTTACCTCAAAATCTGAATAACATGCTTCCTTTAACTTGTCCACTATCCTGGTCAGAACCGCAAATACCACAGGCCTCCTGCCATCCTGCGTCTTTTTGCCCTTACATAATCCTCTCGCCGCCATCCTAACCATGAACTTTTTAGTCCCGTCTTCCAAACCCATGAGTTGCCACAGGAATGACATAGCTGCTAGCCTTCTCCTCACCATGGATTTTGAAATCCCTTTTTGTTGCCACACCAGCATCCAATCCAATAAGGCCGCCACCCTGTCTTCATATGATTGCACCCCCCCCCAGTGTTGTAAAAATTCGAACCACAGAGACCATACCTGTGTGTATGCCTTCCATGTGCCCGGAGCTACCGCTCCCCTCACCATATTCAACCTGTTACGAATGCTCTCTCCCATAACGACACCGGACATTGCGATCCCCTCTCCTCCGCCTCCGGAGCCAACCAACGAAATCGCTCCCACTGCAAACGGGAAAGAGCGTCAGCCACATTATTCTGTTTACCTGGAACATGCACAGCACGAAACAGAACATTGCATTTTAAGCATTTCAACACAAACAAGCGTAACAAATGAACCACAGGCAGGGATGAAGCAGACAAACGATTTACGGCTAACACCACGCCCATATTGTCTGAGTGAAACGTAACCCTCTTATCCGCTAGCAGATTAGGCCATACTTCCAGAGCTACCACCAGGGGAAACAATTCTAAGTACACCAAGTTCTTCGTCAAACCTACCTTCACCCACTCCTCTGGCCATTGTCCCACACACCATTTCCCTTGTAGGTAAGCCCCGAAACCAACCGCCCCTGCCGCATCCGTATATAGGTGCAGCTCCTCCTCTGCTGCCACGGCCTCTTGAACCAGCGCCTTCCCATTGAATGTTTCCAGAAACTGTTTCCAAATGACCAAATCCTCCTTGAGTTCGACCCCCAACCGGATCCTATGGCTGGGCTCCCGCACACCGGCTGTAGCCAGGGACAGCTTCCTCGTAAATATCCTTCCTACCGGGATGATCCGACATGCAAAATTAAACTTGCCGATCAGCGACTGCAACTCCCTCAACTGAAGCTTCCGCTTCCCCAATGCCACATTAATCGCCTCCGCCAAGCACTTCACTTTGTCTGCTGGTAATCTACACTCCATCCGCACTGAGTCGATCTGGATCCCCAAAAAACTCATGCATGTAGACGGGCCCTCTGTCTTGTCAGCTGCCACCGGAATACCAAATTGTTCTGCCACCTCCATGAAACCCTCCATCAACTGTTCGCAATCCCCCGTTCCTTCCGGGCCCACAAATAAAAAATCATCAAGGTAGTGGACCACAGAGTCCAACCCCGATTTTCGTCTAACCACCCACTCCACGAAACTGCTAAATTTTTCAAAATATGCACATGATATCGAGCAGCCCATCGGCAGGCAGAGGTCAACAAAGTATTCCCCTTCAAAATAGCAACCCAACAAGTGGTGACACCGCGGGTGCACCGGCAACAGCCGAAAGGCTGCCTCCACATCCACCTTAGCCATTCGAGCCCCCACCCCTGCGGACCGCACTAGCTCCACCGCTCTGTCAAATGACGCGTATCGAACCGCTGCCACCTCCGGCGCTATTCCATCATTCACCGACTCCCCTTTGGGATATGATAAGTGGTGGATCATCCGGAACTGGCCCGCAGTCTTTTTCGGGACCACTCCAAGCGGGGAAACCCTCAGGTTATCCAACGGGATCTCCTTGAATGGGCCCGCCATCCTCCCCAGCGCTACTTCCTTCCCTAATTTTGCCCTCACCACCTCAGGAAACATCCTAGCCGATTTCAAATTCCCATGCGCCCTAAATCCCCTTGTGTCATCAAATGGTATCCAGAACCCAGAGCTAAATCCCGACAACAATAGCTCCGCGTCCTGCTTCCCCCTCCGCCCCTTAGCGTATTGCTTTAGCCAAGGGACCATCTCTACGACCTTCACCGGTGTCCTGGCCCTGTGAACCCACTTCCCCTGGCTTAACAACCCCTTTGCCTTTCTTGAAACACTTTGCAAAACTGTGGGCTCCCCCACAACCCGAACATTCGTGCTTATACTTACAGGACCCTCCAAATCTGCACTGGCCATCGTTAAACTGGAAACAAAGGCCCTTTCTGAGTGCCACTGCCGCTGTTGTTCCGGCCCCCCCGGACCCCGTCCCCCCTGACCCTCGAAAGGACTGCCCCCCCCTAAGCGGCGTCATCATCTCCAACCAGATCCCCATGTCCCGATCGTCCCACTTCATGTCTGGTCGCACTGCTATCCTCTGCCGGAACTGCTCGTCGTACCTCCACCACGCCATCCCCCCGTACGTCCGATAGGCCGCTGATATTTCATCATAGTAACAGAATAACGCCGAGCCCTGTTCCGGGAACTTTTCCGCCGTCACGCTAGCTAGGATGCAGAAAGCCCGAGACCAATTCCCAAATGTCTTTGGCAGCTTTCTGTAACGCTTCTTACGCTCCTCCTCCTCTTTCTTTCCTTGCTCCACCTTCGGATCCTCCTTGATCTCCACAAATTGCTCAAGAGGGAGCAAGGAGAATATCTCTAAGAATTCCCGCTTCCAAATCTTTTCTTTTATTTCTTGTGACAAGTGGATCCCCAGCGGCCCAATCGTGCATAAACAGGGCCTGGTCATGGCTACTTCCGCCACTTTAATAGAACCCCCCGAGCCACTCACCGCTGCCCCTGCCAGTGTACTCTGAGCCCCCACCTGTTGTCCCCAAACCCCTGCTACCGTTCCTCCTTCCCCACATTGCTTCTCAACCTGCGCTACCAAATCTCTCAAACCTTTCAATAGTGTTGCCACCCCTTCATGAGAATTCCCTATAGTACTTGTGCCTACAGATGCGATTGGAGTTACTCCAGACACCTCACCTGTACTGGGAGATGCCGTAGCCGGTCCCGAGCTGCCGGCCCTTCCGTTTCCACTTCTGTCCGCGTCTGTCCTTCTCCTTTCAACCGACCTTCTGCTTGCTCCCGTCCGTTCAGCCGAGTGCGCTCTGGGCCTAGACCTCCCTCTGTCCATGCTCCTGCCTCTCCTTGGGGACCTATCCAACCTGCCCCATGTAGGGGAAGCATGCCGTTGTCTCCTTCTCCTATCATCCACTGGGGAACGGGACCTCTCCCGCCGACCCCCTGCTCCAGCTCCACTGCTCCTCTGAGCGCTACGCCTAGCGCCGTGTCCCGCTCCAGCCTGTGAAGAAAGAGGATTGTCAAGGCCAGCCCCACCGGACCGCCCCGTACCAGTCCTGCCCCCGCTGCCACTGCTCCTCTGCTCCCGGCCCGTCTCCTGGCTGGGCCCCCTACCACACCTTTCTCCCCCAACAGCACCAGGCGTCACCATTTGCAACAATTGAGCTAAGACCCTCATGTCGCCTACCTGGTCCGCCGTAGTATCTCCAACGTCCCCACCATCTTGCTGTTCCTCTTCAAATTCGTTGTACGAATCCAAGAAGATGGTGTCCATATCCGCCTCATTGAAATCTGGCTCCGGCAAAGGCGACCCCTGCTCCACAGGTCCGCCGTCCCTGCTCCTGCCCGACGCTCCACTCCCTGCTGCGTGACCAGAGGAGAAAAGAAGGTGCACACAAAGCCACATGTTACTATCCAACCACAAAATCATGCCCAGGGAAGAGAGAGGGGGGGGGGGGGGGGGAGGAGGGGGGGGGGGGTTGGGGGGGGGGGGGGGGGGGGTTGGGGGGGGGGGTTGGGGGGGGGGGGAGGGGGCACAACAAACCGAAAAAAGGGGGGGGGTGGGTTTGGGTGCAAAGCATCTCTTCCTCAAACAGGCCGTCAAGCCACCCCCCCTACCCCCAGCAGGCTTACCTAATCCCTTTTCCCTTTCTTCATATCCTTCCTCACAGCCAGGGTTCCCCTACTAACCCACGCTCCCAGTGGCTTAAAGTTAACTGCCAGGAGTCCAAGCCATATTTAAAACTAACTCTGTTACAAAATGGTAGCCCGACCCATAGCCCCCCCCCCCCCTTGGGGCCCCCCATTACCGTCCCAACCCCTTACAGGACAGTCCACCTTTGTCCCTTAATCCCACACCACTTTATCTACAGTGGGTGGAAGCTACCATCTGTCTCTACCTCTCCCTATCTGGCCCACCAGCCATAACTAAGTGTGGCCTGCTGTCCCTGCGCTAACCCACACTCAAACATATCCCCACTTGTGCAACCCCCCCCCCCCGGTGCTCATCCCTGCACCTTATCCCCCCACGCCCACCATCCACCCTGTCCCTCAAGTTGTGGCCCATCCAGTTGCGGCCCCCCACCCCAGTGGCCTGTACCAGTTGTGGCCCCCCACCCCAGTGGCCTGCACCCGTGGCCTTCCCCAGCCATTCTTGGCTCCCAGCCTGCTGGCGCCGCAACCTTCTGCTTTATAGCCAAACATGCTAACCGCACTCCAGCCCCCAGCACACCACCTCCTCACACAGCCGCTCTTACCTGCTCCTCCTCTGGCCTTCCGTCCTCTGCCGCCCGACCGCCGGGCGGTGACGTCATCCTCCCGGCTCCCGGTCCGCTGCTCCACACCGTCCGCGCCAGCCGCCCTTGCTCGCGGCGTTGCAGCTCCTGCCGCCTCCGCCTCCGATCGACCGCGGCCCCTGGAACATGACCCACGAGTCCTGGGTCTGGCCGCCACCTCCGGGCTGAGTCGCGCTGGGGGTCTGGCTCTCCTCGTTGGCCTAGTGCCAGGCCGTGGTGTCCCGACTCTAGCCGCCTCTCCCGACCTTATAGGCGGCACAATGCCCGCCGCCGATAGCTGCTCCTGCAGCCATTCAATGCCCCTGGACTGAGCCAGGGCCGTCACAGTCCCGATCAGGTCTTTCAGAGCCGCCATTATCCAAGGTTCGTGGTGGAACGTAGCTTCTTCCCCACGGACCTTGATAATTGCTTTGGCGCTCTTTTCTCTCCCCGCCTCCTCTTCTTATAGTGCCTCCCCTCTGCTCCTCCTCTCATCCTCTGCCCCAATCCGCAGTGCTGCACCTACGTTAGGGTCACATGCCCCTACGTAGTAGGCACTCCTACAGGGCTCTATTACTGTTCAAACAGATAACTAAATGACATTTTAATGAGGCAGCCTGCTGCTAGAATAGCTACATAGCTCTGTTCTTGCAGTTCTACCATTTACAATACTCACAAAGGAGTTTTAAAGTCATTTTTTTCTTGTAAATGATATTTAAAGATAACTTACTCCAAATGATAATGTCTGTCTGGTCAAATAATTGAATGCATATATTATAAGAAAACACAAACAAATGCGCAATTACTATGTCATATTTTGGTTATTATTATTATTTACGAATTATTATGATAGAATGTTGATATGGATGATTTTTTTTAAAATATATCCAGTAAAGCAGAAAGAGGTTGATAAACATCACTGATGGAACATATACATATCATTGTTTATTCTAGTAGAACTATATTCCTTTTATTTAAATATAGTAATTGATTTTACACATCCTTCATTGATTTATGAAATGTATTATCTATCCTGATGAAGACTGCACATAATTATCATGAACGACCTTTATACGTTAACCCCTTACAATTTTTTTTTATACTTTACTGCATACAATCTCAATCTATACACTAATTAAAACTCATGGGATTTTAATAAAATGAGTATATTTAGATTTATGATTTATGCTAGTATACTATATATTTATTTATATATAATTATCAATTTCCTTACACAAGACACAACTAAGATTTGAATCCACTCTATCATCCTTTCCCGTTTCGACTACTGCAACTCTGTCCTGCCTGGTCTACCTAGCTACCGCCTAGCCCCTTTAAATCCATAATGAATGCCTCTGCCAGGCTCATCTTCCTTACACGTCGCTCTTCATCTGCTGCACCTCTCTGCCAATCCCTTCACTGGCTTCCTCTTGCATCTAGGATCAAACACAAAATTAATTTAAACAATAAAAAAAATTTTCCCTGCATATTTTTGTATAAAGGGTTCAATTATTCATTTTGTAAGATATTTAAAATACAAATGGTATGCACTTGTGTAATGTACGCATGTACGCATGTCCTCCCCATACAAAAATGCAGTATATGCCCCTTACAATTGCCTACATTTTAGTATACATGTGTTTTTCTATTAGGGTTATAAGTATTTAGAGTGTTTTGAGAAAAGCTCGCCAATCGGTGAGATCTGTAGTGCAACAATCTTTACAGAATTACACTGGGATTAGAAAGAATAATTTCACATACACGCCCATGAAACGCCCATGTTCAGCCCATTTTATAAAAACAACAACAATTATGCTTTGTATTTTGTGCTTAAAAGTATGAATTTCTGTGTGTACAAATTTTACGTTTTTGTTAAGATACAATTTTTGGTGTAGAATTTTGTTAAAAATTTTAATACACCTTAACAATACAATTTTTTTTCCTGCATATTTTTGTATAAAGGGTTCAATTATTCATTTTGTAAGATATTTCAAATACAAATGGTATGCACTTGTGTAATGTATGCATGTCCTCCCCATACAAAAATGCCGTATATGCCCCTTTAGATCATTCCACCAGGGAAACATAAGTACATTAATAATCTCACCAGCCCAGAGACCTTCAGATCTTGGGGCCCAACTTCCCTTTTAGAACTGGACTATTTCTATTATTGGAGTGGGAGGGTTTGTCCCTGTTGTCTAAAGTGGTAGTTGGCAGTATTAGAGGTAGAAGCACAGATGTGCAAAATATTGTACTTGAAGGTGTTTTGAAAATACTAAAAGTTATTTTTATGTTCAGGATTTTCCATCAAATGGTCTGTGTGTTGTTTATGTTTATTAAATTGCATTTACATTTTTCTTGCCATAGAACCCTTTAAAAAGCAGCAGCAAAGGAACTAAATAGAACAGATTTTTGAGAAAGACTACATAACACATGGCATTTGTGCAAGGGTCATAGATCAACAAATATGAGCTTTAGTATTCAGGTTCTTTGTGAAGCTCTTGAGATATGTTAGCACTTTAAACATAAAATGGCTTTTGGGGCATACTTTGGGGCCCATTTATCAAGCTCCGGATGGAGTTTGAGGGAGTTTGAAACACCAGTTATGAAGCAAAGACCGCTGCTCCATAACCTGTCCGCCTGCTCTGAGCAGGCGGAAAGACATTGCCACAATTCAACCCAATCGAGTATGATCGGGTTGATTTACACCCCCCTGCTGGCAGCCGATTGGCCATAAAATCTGTGGGGGGAGGCATTGCACCAGCATCTCACAAGAGCTGCTGGTGCAATGCTGAATACGGAGAGCGTATCGCTAACCGCATTCAGAGAGGTCTGTCGGACCTGATCCACACTGTCGGATCAGGTCCGACAGACCTTTGTTTAAATAGGCCCCTTTGTCTAAGCAGATGGTGGCTTTGCTCAGAATGTTTTCATTGGTAGAAACCATAAATGATGGAGCTGCACATAGTTTGTATATTTGCCTGATTAATGCCCTGGGACTAGATGCATCTGTCAGTCACTATCTTTACCACATAGTTGTCCTGCATTTTAATAATTTATTTGACAGTGTTTTGTTCAAGAACAACTTTAAAAAAAGAATTAATCATTAACATCTAGATTTCGAGTTTTGAGCGCTATAGGGAAATTAACGAGCACCACAAAAGTGACATTAATTCACCTCCCTATAGCGCTGCTATTACAGGTTTACAAAAAGCAGGCTTGTGCTGGCGATATGGTGGCGTTGAGCTCTATACTGCACCGAAATACAAGCGCTGCTTTGACGTGCTCGTGCACTATTTCCCCATAGACATCAATGGGGAGAGCCGGCAAAAAAGAAGCCTAACACCTGTGATCACGGAAATAAAATCTCCGTAACGCAGCCCCATTGATGTCTATGGGGAAAGAAAAATTTATGTTTAAACCTAACACCCTAACAAAAAAACAACGTCTAAGCACCCCTAATCTGCCGCCCCTAACATCGCTGCCACCTACATTACAGTTATTAACCCCTAATCTGCTGCCCCTAACATCACCACCACCTACATTATAGTTATTAACCCCTAATCTGCCGCCCCTAACATCGCCACCACCTACATTACAGTTATTAACCCCTAATCTTCTGCCCCCAATGTCGCCACCACAATACTAAAGTTATTAACCCCTAAACCTCTGGCCTCCCACATCACTAACACTACATAAATATATTAACCCCTAAACCTAACCCTAACGTAACCCTAACCCTAAGCATAACCCTAGCCCTAACACCCCCTAATTTAGATATAAATAAACCTAAATAATTCCTATTTAAAACTAAATACTTACCTTTAAAAAAAAAACCTAAGCTAGCTACAAAATAAATAATAGTTACATTGTAGCTATCTTAGGTTTTATTTTACAGGTAAATTTGTATTTATTTAACTATGTAGACTAGTTAGTAAATAGTTATTAACTATTTACTAACTAACTAGTTAAAATAAATACAAATTTACCTGTAAAATAAAACCTAACCTGTCTTACAATAAAACCTAACATTACAATAAAATAAAATAAATTAAATCAATTAAATACAATTATCTAAATTACAAAAAATAAACTCTAAATTACACAAAATATAAAACAAAATTATCAAAAATTTAAATGAATTACACTTAATCTAATAGCCCTATCAAAATAAAAAATCCCACCCAAAATAAAAAAAAAACCCTAGACTACAATATACTGCCAATGGTCCTTAAAAGGGTCTTTTGCTGGGCATTGCCCTAAAGAAATCAGCTATTTTTTTTTTATTTATTTATTTATTTATTTATTTTTTTAAAAACAAGCTTTATTAGGCAAAGTTTCACAGGTTACATGAGTATATGCAGTCAGTTGGATACAAAAAGAGAAAAAATAATAAAATAAATAAATAAATAAAGTCCTGTCTCGAGTGAGACTATAGAAAGAAAACGACGTCTAACAATTGTCCATATATGAGGAAGTGCATTCCTGTGACTATCAACATATAATTAGAGATATTAAGCTTGTGAGTTTAACATTTTTTGTTTTACAAACGATTACACAAAATATAACAACGTAGCAATTAATTTTAGAAACCCATGTGTACCGGAGGATAAACTGTTGACAGGGAAAGGGTAAATTGGGAAAGCTATAGAAGTGGGTAGAGAGGAGAAAGAGGAAAAGAGTAGGGTAAGGGGAAAAAAAAAAAGCAGTTTTCTCAACGCACAAAGTTCAAGAAGGGGTCAGGGGTGATCGGCTATAGCAGTATGGGAATGACCAGTATCGGCATTCCAAGTAGCCATCATCATTTCATACATTGCCATTTGGTTGCTTTTAAGGTAATGCAGTAGAAATCAGCTATTTTACCTGTAAAAATAATACAAACAACCCCCCAACAGTAAAACCCACCACCCACACAACCAAACCCCCGCAAATAAAAACCTAAATCTAAATAAACCTAAGCTAAACATTGCCCTGAAAAGGGCATTTGGGTGGCCATTGCCCTTAAAAGGGCATTTAGCTCTTTTACATTGCCCAAAACCCTAATCTAAAAATAAAACCCACCCAATAAACCCTTAAAAAAACCTAACACTAACCCCCAACGATCCACTTACAGTTTTCGAAGACCGGACATCCATCCTCATCCAGGCGGCAGAAGTCTTCATCCAAGCGGGCAGAACTCTTCATCCAGACGGCATCTTCATCCATCCGGCGCGGAGCAGGTCAATCATCAAGACATCCGGCGCGGAGCATCCTCTTCTTACGAAATCCGCTGTAGAATGAAGTTTCCCTTTAAAGGGCCACTAAACCCAAAATCTTTCTTTCATGATTCAGATAGAGAATACAAATTTAAACAACATTACAATTTACTTCTATTATTTATTTTGGTTCATTTTTTAGATATCCTTAGTTGAAGCAAACGCAATGCACATGGGTGAGCCAATCACACGAGGCTTCTATGTGCAGCAACCAATCAGCAGCTACTGAGCATATCTATGCTTTTCAGCTAAGAATATCAAGAGAATAAAACAAATGAGATAATAGAAGTAAATTATAAAGATGTTTAAAATTGCATTCTCTTTCATAATCATGAAAGAAAAAATGTGGGTTTCATGTCCCTTTAAGTGACGTCATCCAATATGGCGTCCCTTACATCTTACATAGAATTCTATCAGCCAATAGGAATTAAAGGGGAAAAATCCTATTGGGTGTTGCAATCAGCCAATAGGATTGAGCTTTCATTCTATTGGCTGTTCCAATAAGCCAATAGAATGAGAGCTCAATCCTATTGGCTGATCATATCGCACAACTCGTAATCTAGCTGTAAGTGCTTTCTACACAGGTAAAATGTGTCCACAGCATATCTCTCAATAAAAATGATCGTTCTTAGAGACTTATTTATACTTAAAACACTTATGTAAAGTGATATATAAAATATATTTTTGAGATCTGTACACCCTGCACACTTATTAGGAGTGGTTTAAAGGCTTAAAGGGACAGTCAACTCCAACATTTTTATTGTTTAAAAATCCTTTGATTACCCATTCACCAGTTTTGCACAGCCAACATGGTTATATTAATATACTTTTAACCTCTGTGATTACCTTGTGTCCAAGCCTCTTCAGACAGACCCCTGATCACATGACTTTGATTTACTATCTATTGACTTGCATTTTATCCAATTAGTGCGCTGTTGTTCACAACTTCACAAGCATGAGCACAATGTTACCTATATAGTCCAAATGCATTAGCATTTTCTTGTTGTGAAAAGCTAATAAAAAAGCATGTGATAAGAGGCTGTCTGTAGTGGCTTAGAAACATGCAGAAAACTAGAGGTTTAAATGTTATAAAGTATATTAATATAACAATATTGGTTGTGCAAAGCTGAGGAATGGGTAGTAAAGGCATAATCTATCTTTTTAACAATACAAATGTTTGTGTTAACTGTCCCTTTAATAGTATTATTGATAAATTCAGAACAGAGTACCTGAGCACAGACATGTGGTGGCTATATCAGCAGCAGAAAAAAATCATAGCCTTCTACATAGTCTGCTCTCCTTCTAGCTCACAAGCATAAAGTTGCAAATTGACTTCCTCTCACATTTTTGCTTTTAATTTATAACATTTCTTGCCAACCACTAAAATTTATTATATCCCACACACTTAATTTATATTCTAAAATCAAGGTATTATAGGTAATCTCCTCTCTCAAACTGCATTGAGAAGATCAACTATTATATACGCCTCTAATCAGATGCATAATATCAAATGAAAAGGATCCTCCTAGAAATATAGGTAGAACTCTAGGGAAAGTATTTTTTTCTGAAAAAAAAGCTCTTGAGTAAAGTGGCTTTCACATAGTTTTTCAGTTTAATACAGCCATAGTAATTTGATAATATCAGTAATTAATCAATGTTATTGTTACTTTTAATCTAAAAACAATATGATTGCCATATTTTTAGTTATTGGTATACATTTTAATATTAAACAGCAATTTAATACTCTGTGTGATAGCCTAAGTGTTACTGATGTTTTATTGGCAAGCAATTATAGGGTTTAATACAAAAGTATTTTATTCAATGTAATAATAACTAATAATAATTGAGATGAAAGAAATGCAAATATGCATTTTGTATGATTAATAATATCAGACACATGTTTTAAAACATATTGGGCTAGATTACAAGTGGCACGCTACAGTTAGCACGTGCGATATTTAAATATTGCGCCTGTGTTAAAACGCTCATATTACAAGTTAAAAGTAAATGTGACTGCATTAAATGTGCACTTGTCTGGTTAGCATGACTGATATACTTGCATAAAGGTATCAATAGTATCTCTCAGCGCTCATAGTATCCCAATAATGCTTAATGATAGATGGGGTACCTAGCTGCCCCAAAAAATGGTTAAGAAATGTTAGTTGTATATCAGAAAGCACCTAATTAAAGGCTATGGGAATTAGGTTTGGGAAATACCGTGTATATCTATATTCCAGATATGATTAATTCTCATATGTGTAGGAATTTATTCCAGAATACTGTATAGAAATATATACAAATTTATTTCTTCATACAATTAATTAAAACATATAATTGAAACATACATTTAAAAACATGGATCCATGTGAAAGTGTGCAATTATAATAAATTACAATCTTGGTTCATGAAAGACAATAAAATAACATAATAATTCCTAAATTATCCTCTTAAAATCTCTAAAAATTCTTACAAAATTCTTACAAAATTGTTTAAAACATATAATCCGTTGTAGTTCCTAACCGGTTAGGGTGATTTGATATTTTCAAAAACAGTTTTTAGTCTCTTATTTGGTGTAACTTCATTAGTAAAAATGTGAGGCAAAAAAGTGTGAAACAAAAAATTCTTTAAGTGTTGTAATAGTGATGAAAAAATGTTTTGAAAAAAAAATTCTAAAATAAATTCCAAAAAACTTTTTTTAAAAACGTGAGGTCCAATATTTGAATATGAAGTGAAATCAAAAAATAAAAATCAAAAAGTAAAAAATATATAATAATAATAATAAAGTTCTTCCGTGTTTTAAATCCAAAATGGTGGTTTTGGTGGTTGTGAAATACCAAATGTGTTTTAAAAAGTATAGAAAAAAGGATAAATGATGAATTAAATCCAAATCCTGATCAAATAATAAGTCTGTGATTTAGGTGGGTGTGGAAAATTATAGTTGGTGTGAATCTTCCTTCTCCTTAACAAATGGTTTGTTGTTGATATATTGATTCTAAGGTATTCGGTCTGTGATGAAAAAGACTCTATTCTTATCAAACCTGTAAACAACAAAATAACATAGTGCAATAATGCTACAAATGTAATGGAAATAATGAAAATCTGTTCACCAATGACTGTCAACGCGTTTCGGCCTCTCAGTTAGGCCTTTCTCAAGACTATAGTTTCTGGTGAGTTATGGTGGCTATTTATGGCGCTTTGTGCCAATCAAAGGGTCGTGATTTTGGCGCCAAAAAACGCTATTCAAGCGTGACCCGGAAGTGGTATTCATACTTCTCTTTCCGTTTTTTTGGGGCTCTTTTTCTTGTATGTTTTCCTATTTGCCCCCTTAATCTTAGTGTTATATCAATTTGTTATTGTTGTCGATGCACTTGGTATTAGTGTCTGTATAAAAATCTACTTTTCTTCTTACCCTTAGCTAACCGGATGTTTGGACCTATACAGAAAAACCGGAAGTGACGTCATTGCGTATTGCGTCACTTCCGGTATGTTCGTTGTTTACAAACATACTCGTTTCCATGCCGATACTTCCGGTGTTTGTGGGATATTACGTATTTCACTCAACAACTGTAGTCTCTAGTACTAATGCTGTTAAAATGTGGTTTTGGATAAATTATAAAGAATATAATAAAAGGGATATAATCTACTTAATAAAATCGGTAAAAATGTATAATAAGTTAATAAGTTCTAATAGGTTCTGGCATGAATGACAATATGATCCCTACAAATAACTGACAATATGATGGTCGCTGAAAAGACTAGATCTAAACAAGTAAATTACTAATTGAAGTGTCTAGTACAATGCTGTTAAAAGGTGGTTTTGAGTAAATTGTTCTATCATAAGGATTATAATAAAAGGAATAAAATCCGCTTGGTAAAATCGATAAAAATGCATAATAAGTTAATAAGTTCTAATAGGTTCTGACATGAATAACAATATAATCCCTACAAATAGCTGACAATATGAGGATCGCTAAGAAGACTTGATCTTGATTTTGGGGTGGTTGATGCCCTAACTTTATTACGTTATTCTATGTTAGAACAGTATGGATTTGTTCTGTCTGTGGTGATGGCACCTAGGTGTACTGGTCCACTAATTGTGTTATTTTAAAACTACATGGAGAGGGATATCTTTAATTATCTATTATCCTATTATTTTGGGATATCTTTCATATAATTTAGGAACTCCCCGATAATAGTATGGATCTAGGACACCTGCCATTGTGTCTCTATTCAAGTTATGTATCCACCCAAAAAGGGGTGGGGGAATACTACTTTACTTTGTTATCTACTAGTACTGTATGGATAATAGAGTTTCCGGTGACATATAGCTTTAGGAGCTAGTATGAAAATACATGCTGAGTGGCTATGTGTCATCTTACACAAGATTATATAGGTTGTTATTTCAGGTTTAGTAGATGTGAGAGGTCTTCTCTGTTGTTTAAGCCCCTAGGGTATAGACTATCGATATCGAAAATCCATCTTGATTCGGCAGTGAGTAGACTTTTTTCGTAGTCCCCCCCTCTCCAATTCGGTTTTACTAATTGTACCCCTGTGTAATGGAAATCTTTTTTGTTTCCCTGATGGTGATTTGTAAAATGTTTGTAAAGTGCAGTCTCGGTGCTTTTGTGTTTGACCTTCAATAGGTGTTCCCTAATTCTATCTTTAAGGATTCTGGATGTTTGTCCTATATATTGAAGTCCACAACTGCACCATATCAAATAAATGACTCCTTTGCTGGTACATCTTATCAGGTCATTGATCTTATATTTGACCTTTGTATTAGATGAGGTAAATTCCTTCGTCTTGATACCTCTTTTGCAGGCTTTACAGGTCAAACAGGGAAAAAAAACCTCTAACCAGAACTCTAACTACAGAGAGGAATACATTCAAAACTACACACCATGGAACCAAGAATATACACCAAGGTTTAACCGATGGCACCAGGGACAGAACACAAGAATAAATAATAGGACCCCGAGGGCAACATTTCGCCATCACAGACAGAGAAGGGGCTGGGATTACAATGGACATTACACTCATTCAAATAGAGATAATCAACAACAATATAATCCAAGACAATTCTCAGACACACCATATAAGGGAGGATTTCATGTTAGAAATACAAACCAAGAATCCTACTCACCCCCACGTCAATACACAAACAGAGGTCAGGAATACCCACAACATAGATATTACCAAAGATCAAATAGGAGGCACTATGATAACTTTGGGGAAGCTCCCAACCATTTTTGGGGACAAGAGAGACCCCAAAGATACTATAATGATAATCTGACACACGATTATAATAGAGGGGGATATAGACAACAACAACAACATAACTATACGAGTAACTACCCCCCGACCAACCATACAGAATCCAGAACTAACACTATTAGAGAAATACCCCAAACCATGCAGGGAGCCAAACACCCAGAGAAGCAATCATCAAACTCAATTAGCAATGAACAATCAAGAGCATCCAATTCAGGGCACTCTTTTTTAGGGGTAGCACCAAAAGCAACCAAAGATCTAGAAAGAGGCTCAACAAAGAGAAAGAATTCCCACCAAGACGAATTTCACACACCTACAGAAAAAAGAAAACCCATAGGGGAAAGAGAGGAGGAAGAAAATTGAGTAAGAATAAAGCAACCAACCCCCAAACCAATACCAACACTCAGATTAAAGGTATATTTAATCTAAGTTCTAAGGAACTCACTGAAAAGGAATCCTCAGTTCTAAGTTATGGTCTTTCTTTTGCCCCCTCAAAAGAGTTAAATAAATTCAACACCTTCATAAATGCAAAGGAGCTTGTCAGGAGACTGACACTCAAAAGACATTTTATGAAGTCTCCGCTAGAAATATATGCATCTCAATATGGAAATAGTAACAACAGTCCTTATTTGCACACAGATCTAAAACCTAGATCCAATTTCTTTCCAGTTGCCAGTAAAGGCAATACTATAGAAACCTTCGAAACAATGATATGCAATGAAATCAGAGACCTTAAACAGAAAAGTGTGAACAACTATAAACACAAACTTTCAATGGAACAGATGAATACAATCAAGTCCCTCGAAAAGAATCACAATTTGGTTATAAAACCAGCAGATAAAGGCGGGGGCATCGTCATTCTAAACAAAATAGACTATGAGGAGGAATGTAACAGAATCCTATCAGACCGAGACACCTATGAAATTCTGAAGAAGAATCCCATTGAAAATTTTAAGAGGGACTTGGACTTAATCTTGGGAGATGCACATAGCATTGGGATACTCAACAACAAGGAGTTTAAATACATTAGTATTAAACATCCTATAACCCCAGTATTAGGAGTCCATGGAACGACCCCCAGGCCGTCCGATAATTTCGGGGATAGGGAGTCTCTCAAGTAATTTGTCTGAATATGTGGATTGGAAGTTACAAAAATATGTAACTGAACTACCATCGTATCTGAGGGACTCTACCCAGATACTAAATGCACTGGAAAGTATAGAATGGGAAGACAACTATACACTGGTAACATGCGACGTTGCATCCCTATACACCAGCATACCCCACGAAAGTGGGATAGAAGCGGTCAATTTCTTCCTGGAAAAAGATTGTGATTTACCTGATCTACAGAGACAATTTATTCTGGATGGGATACAATATATCCTTACGCACAATTACTTCTCGAATGATGGTATATTCTATAAGCAAATATGTGGCACAGCTATGGGGACCAGGTTCGCGCCCAGCTATGCCAATTTGTATATGGGCCACTGGGAACTTATCTTTTGGGAATCATGCCCAGCTAGCGTGGACCTGGTCCTCTACAAAAGGTACATTGACGATATCATTATGATATGGAAAGGTTCCATGGATGACCTGAAACACACAATAAATGTTATGAATAACAATACTAATAATCTCAGATTTACATATGAAATGAGCAAAAAAGGAATTACCTTTTTGGACCTTAAAATTGAGATAACAAATGGCAAGCTCGAGACGTCCACTTTCTTTAAGGAAGTGGACTGCAACAACTATATACACAAGGAAAGCTGCCATCTCGAAAGATGGAAAACAAATATACCGAAAGGACAATTCCTAAGGCTGAAAAAGAACTGCTCAGATCCAAACAAATGGGAAGAACAAGCAACCACCCTGAAAGATAAATTTTTGGAAAGAGGTTACGACGAAGAGACTCTTAATCAGAACATTGAAGAAGTAAGACAAAAAGATAGGAAAGATCTCCTAATCTACAAATCGAAGAAAGTAAACATCAACCTTGAAGAGGATCAACTCACTATTCCCTTCATTACAGAGTTCAGCGAGAATAGACGAACTGTGGAAAGAATCATAGAAAAGCACTGGCCACTTTTAAGAAATGATGAGGTGATAGGAGAGAAACTAACAACTCGACCTGTTTTTATATACAAGAAAACAGAGAATCTGAAAAGCAAACTATCACCCAGCGTACCTAGAAATATAATAAATAAGACCAAAGATGTGTTTGGTAAAGAAATCAAAGGTTTTTTTTTCCCTGTTTGACCTGTAAAGCCTGCAAAAGAGGTATCAAGACGAAGGAATTTACCTCATCTAATACAAAGGTCAAATATAAGATCAATGACCTGATAAGATGTACCAGCAAAGGAGTCATTTATCTGATATGGTGCAGTTGTGGACTTCAATATATAGGACAAACATCCAGAATCCTTAAAGATAGAATTAGGGAACACCTATTGAAGGTCAAACACAAAAGCACAGAGACTGCACTTTACAAACATTTTACAAATCACCATCAGGGAAACAAAAAAGATTTCCATTACACAGGGGTACAATTAGTAAAACCGAATTGGAGAGGGGGGAACTATGAAAAAAGTCTACTCACTGCCGAATCAAGATGGATTTTCGATATCGATAGTCTATACCCTAGGGGCTTAAACAACAGAGAAGACCTCTCACATCTACTAAACCTGAAATAACAACCTATATAATCTTGTGTAAGATGACACATAGCCACTCAGCATGTATTTTCATACTAGCTCCTAAAGCTATATGTCACCGGAAACTCTATTATCCATACAGTACTAGTAGATAACAAAGTAAAGTAGTATTCCCCCACCCCTTTTTGGGTGGATACATAACTTGAATAGAGACACAATGGCAGGTGTCCTAGATCCATACTATTATCGGGGAGTTCCTAAATTATATGAAAGATATCCCAAAATAATAGGATAATAGATAATTAAAGATATCCCTCTCCATGTAGTTTTAAAATAACACAATTAGTGGACCAGTACACCTAGGTGCCATCACCACAGACAGAACAAATCCATACTGTTCTAACATAGAATAACGTAATAAAGTTAGGGCATCAACCACCCCAAAATCAAGATCAAGTCTTCTTAGCGATCCTCATATTGTCAGCTATTTGTAGGGATTATATTGTTATTCATGTGAGAACCTATTAGAACTTATAAACTTATTATGCATTTTTATCGATTTTACCAAGCAGATTTTATTCCTTTTATTATAATCCTTATGATAGAACAATTTATTCAAAACCACCTTTTAACAGCATTGTACTAGACACTTCAATTAGTAATTTACTTGTTTAGATCTAGTCTTTTCAGCGACCATCATATTGTCAGTTATTTGTAGGGATCATATTGTCATTCATGCCAGAACCTATTAGAACTTATTAACTTATTATACATTTTTACCGATTTTATTAAGTAGATTTTATCCCTTTTATTATATTCTTTATAATTTATCCAAGACCACATTTTAACAGCATTAGTACTAGAGACTACAGTTGTTGAGTGAAATCCGTAATATCCCACAAACACCGGAAGTATCGGCATGGAAACGAGTATGTTTGTAAACAACGAACATACCGGAAGTGACGCAATACGCAATGACGTCACTTCCGGTTATTCCGTATAGGTGCAAACATCCGGTTAGCTAAGGGTAAGAAGAAAAGTAGATTTTTATACAGACACTAATACCAAGTGCATCGACAACAATAACAAATTGATATAACACTAAGATTAAGGGGGCAAATAGGAAAACATACAAGAAAAAGAGCCCCAAAAAAACGGAAAGAGAAGTATGAATACCACTTCCGGGTCACGCTTGAATAGCGTTTTTTGGCGCCAAAATCACGACCCTTTGATTGGCACAAAGCGCCATAAATAGCCACCATAACTCACTAGAAACTATAGTCTTGAGAAAGGCCTAACTGAGAGGCCGAAACGCGTTGACAGTCATTGGTGAGCAGATTTTCATTATTTCCATTACATTTGTAGCATTATTGCACTATGTTATTTTGTTGTTTACAGGTTTGATAAGGATAGAGTCTTTTTCATCACAGACCGAATACCTTAGAATCAATATATCAACAACAAACCATTTGTTAAGGAGAAGGAAGATTCACACCAACTATAATTTTCCACACCCACCTAAATCACAGACTTATTATTTGATCAGGATTTGGATTTAATTCATCATTTATCCTTTTTTCTATACTTTTTAAAACACATTTGGTATTTCACAACCACCAAAACCACCATTTTGGATTTAAAACACGGAAGAACTTTATTATTATTATTATATATTTTTTACTTTTTGATTTTTGATTTTTTGATTTCACTTCATATTCAAATATTGGACCTCACGTTTTTAAAAAAAGTTTTTTGGAATTTAT
Source organism: Bombina bombina (assembly GCF_027579735.1). Taxonomy (NCBI): domain Eukaryota; kingdom Metazoa; phylum Chordata; class Amphibia; order Anura; family Bombinatoridae; genus Bombina; species Bombina bombina. Next base: position 309,835,155 of record NC_069502.1, on the reverse strand, counting down.
TTTAGAATTTTTTTTTCAAAACATTTTTTCATCACTATTACAACACTTAAAGAATTTTTTGTTTCACACTTTTTGCCTCACATTTTTACTAATGAAGTTACACCAAATAAGAGACTAAAAGCTGTTTTTGAAAATATCAAATCACCCTAACCGGTTAGGGACTACAACGGATTATATGTTTTAAACAATTTTGTAAGAATTTTGTAAGAATTTTTAGAGATTTTAAGAGGATAATTTAGGAATTATTATGTTATTTTATTGTCTTTCATGAACCAAGATTGTAATTTATTATAATTGCACACTTTCACATGGATCCATGTTTTTAAATGTATGTTTCAATTATATGTTTTAATTAATTGTATGAAGAAATAAATTTGTATATATTTCTATACAGTATTCTGGAATAAATTCCTACACATATGAGAATTAATCATATCTGGAATATAGATATACACGGTATTTCCCAAACCTAATTCCCATAGCCTTTAATTAGGCGCTTTCTGATATACAACTAACATACTTGCATAAAGGGTTAGGGCTAAATAAAATGTTGCACCAAACACAACATAAATACATTAAAATAAAGTGTTACGCTCATATGTACACTGTATAATAAAAATATGTACAGTATATAAATATTAAAAAATAAAAGGTATACGGATTAAAAGGCATGTGGTATATAACAATATATTTGATTTGAAACGGCTATAATGTTTATATACATACATACATATAAATACATTTCTAAGTATGTGTATGTATGTATATATATATATATATATATATATATACAGGTAAAACTCCTAAAATTTGAATATCGAAGAAAAAGGTGCCACAAGCAGCAGGGATCACCGCAGCCTGGAGAGGATTGTCAGGAAAAGGCCATTGAAAAGTGTTGGGGACTTTTACAAGGAGTGGACTGAGGCTGGAGTCAGTGCATCAAAGAGCCTCCACACGCAGACGGATCCTGGACATGGGCTTCAAATGTCGTATTCCTCTTGTCAAGCCACTACTGAACAACAAACAACATCAGAAGCGTCTTACCTGGGCTAAAGAAAAACAGACCTGTCTGTTGCTCAGTGGTCCAAAGTCTTCTTTTTTGATGAGAGCAAATTTTGCATCTCATTTGGAAACCAAGGACCCATAGTATGGAGGAAGAATGGAGAGGCACACACTGCAAGATGCTTGAAGTCCAGTGTGAAGTTCTGTGTTGATTTGGGGAACCATGTCATCTGCTGGTGTTGGTCCACTGTGCTTCATTAAGTCCAGGGTCAACACAGCTGTCTACCAGGAGATTTTGGAGCACTTCATGCTTCCTTCCACAGATGAGCTCTATGGGGATGCTGACTTCATTTTCCAGCAGTACTTGGCACCTGCCCACACTGCCAAAAGCACCAAAACCTGGTTCAATGACCGTGGGATTACCGTGCTTGATTGGCCAGCAAACTCGCCTGACCTGAACCCCATAGAGAATCTATGGGGCATTGCCAAGAGAAAGATGAGAGACATGAGACAGAACAATGCAGAAGAGCTGAAGGCCACAATTGAAGCATCCTGGTCTTCCATAACACCTCAGCAGTGCCACAGGCTGATTGCTTCCATGCCACACCGCATTGAGGCAGTAATTGTTGCAAAAGGGGCCCAAACCAAGTACTGAGTACATACAGTATGCATGCTTATACTTTTCAGAGGTCTGATATTGTTCTATGTACAATCCTTGTTTGTTTTTTTTTTTTTTGTTTTTTGAGTTTTCAAAAGAGCTTTATTAAACTTATCGAGTTTACAAGTATAAATATACGATTAATGAAAACCAAAAGAGCAATACAGATGCAAATATAACAATGCGAGGACACAGTCCGTCCTCTAAACTGCCTATAGACATACATTGTGAAATAATTGATATACTGTTCAAGGAAGTACTTATAACACCATCATGAACAAATATAATTAAAGGTACTTTATAACGCAGTTGAGACCTAAAAGTCTCTTGGCCAAAATAGAGGGGGGAAGGGAGAAAGGTCTGAGGGTGGGATGAGGGGGTAGGGAAAAGGGTTGAGTAATATGTCCTTGGTCGTAGGTGGGTATTTCAAAGGAAATCCAGCTGGGTCTGGTAAGAACTATCCCTAGGTCAGATCTCTCATTCCCTCCGGGAAGAGCTAGGAGGGAGTGAGGACATTAGGTCTCCAGGTTGTATCATAAGTGTCTTTCCAGTCGGTCCATGTAAGCTCAAATAGGTCAGAATTACCTAGGTTGTAAAATATACTTTTTTCCATATTATATAAGTAGGCCATATAGTAGCAAACTCTCGTCCAACTAGGTGAGGGCTCTGATTTCCAGTCACAGGCAATCAGGTGTTTGATGGACATGAAGAGGTATATACTAATGTAAGCATGGTGTTTGGGGAGAGAGTGGGTACCTATGTGTAATAGGGCAACAGCAGGAGAGCTACGTAAGGAGATTCCCAGTTTGGAGAGGGCTCCAAAACATTTTGTCCATAAAGGGCGTATTTTAGGGCACTCCCACCAAATGTGCAGAGCGTCCCCTTTCTGACCATAATCTCTCCAACAGTACGGAGATGCGCTAGGGAATATTTTAGCTAGCCTGATGGGCACATAGTACCAATGGGCCACCAACTTATAATAAGTTTCAAATAGGGTGGTGCAATGTACAGATTTTTTGGTTCGTTCGAGCGCTTGTTCCCAATCATCTACTGTGAGCGGTTTGTCTAGCAGGGAGCTCCACTTGGCCAGGTGAGGGGCCGGAACTGGATTTGGATCCGAGTCCAACAGGGTGTAATGTCTAGAGAGGGGTCTATATAGCCTCTTTCCTAGGTTCCAATTGGACTCCCATGGGGTCAGAGGGCGATTTTACTGAGGCTTGAAGCCCCAGGCGGTCATAAAGCTTTTGATTCTGTAATATTCAAATTTCAGGATATGGGGTAGGGCCACATCAGCCCCCAATTGGGACTCAGTTTTAAATCCACACTCCGGTGCCGGTAGCCAGAGGTCCGAGACCACCTTTATTCCAATTTGGGTCCATCTCAGAGGGTGGGCATCCTGTAGGCCTACTAACAGGCCGGATAATGAGGTTATGGGAGAGGGGTGAGGGGCGATTTGTCTAGAGTGGCGGATTTTATCCCAAAATTTCAGGCATTCCTGGATGATGGGGTTTATCAAGGATAGTTCCCTACGGCAATGGGACGGCGTCCATATCAGGTCACGTAAACTTAGGTTATAAGGAAGTGAAGCCTGTTCGATGGAGTGCCATTTGCAGGAAGATTGCGTGACTCCCCATTGGGAGACATGGGTGAGCATTGCTCCCTCGTAGTATCTTACCACGGAGGGAGAGCCCAGACCGCCCTTAGATCTAGGTAGCTGTAGCACTCTCTGCGCCACCCTTGGGGGCTTGCCCTGCCATATATGTTTAGTTATTTCGCTCTGGAACTGTAATAGAATGTGCCTGGGCACTCTGATTGGCAGACAGCGGAATAGGTATGTGAGACGAGGCAAAAAGGACATCTTTAATGCTGCTATCCGCCCTAACCACGAAACTTGCGAGAGGTTCCAGCTCTTGCCGAGGGAGCGAAGCTCCGATAGCAAAGGGAGGTAGTTGTCCCTGATAATCCGGGGAAAATCATTGGATAATTTGACTCCTAAGTGGGTCACTGAAGTGTCCGACCATCTAAAAGGATATTTGAGTTTTAGAGGGGCCATAGACGAGCTCTGGAAGCCTTGGGTGTAAATCTCAGTTTTGGGAATGTTTAGTTTGTAGTGAGAATGGGCACTGAATTCCTTGAGTATAAGTAAGAGTCTAGGGAGGGTGGACGCGGGATCTGAAGAGAAAAGGGTGATATCGTCCGCAAATAAAGCTATATTGTGCTTGGTGCCACAAAGGGTAATCCCACTCATGTGTGGGTCGCGTCTAATTTGTTCTGCCAATGGCTCTATGGCCAGCGCGAAAAGTAGGGGTGACAGGGGGCAACCCTGTCTAGTCCCATTGGAGATTTGAAAAGGGGGGGTTTGGAAACCTAGTCCCTTAACTGAAGCGGAAGGAGTAGAGTATAGGGCTTTAATTGCTCCCATGAGGGAACTTGGGAATTGAAAGGCATCAAGTGCTTCCCACAGAAACCGCCATCTCACCCGATCAAAGGCCTTTTCTGCGTCTAGTGATATAATCGCCATAGGTTTATTAAGGCTAGACGACAGGGACATCACATTCAAGAGTCTTCTAGTATTATCTGGACCCTCTCTTTTGGGAATAAATCCAACTTGGTCTGGATTGATTAAGTAGGGGAGGAGGTTGGCAATACGGTTAGCTAGAATTTTGGAGAAGAACTTAATATCAGTATTGATTAGTGAGATTGGCCTATAGCTGGCACAAAAAGAGGGGTCTTTATTAGGTTTCAGTATAGTCACAATAGTGGCTTCAAGGAATTCACTCCTAAATTTGCCTTCATCTCTAGCTAAATTGAAAAGTCTAAGAAGCAGGGGGGAGAGCTCTTGGATGTAAGTTTTATAAAAATGCACTGGGAAGCCATCTGGACCAGGTGATTTAAATGATTTAGAGTTCTTAATAACCAGTTGTACTTCCCTAAGGGTGAATGGCGAATTTAAGGTGTCTTTTTGATCGGGTGAGAGGGACGGTAGGTTTAGTGCTTTTAGGTACTCACGAATGGAGTCTTCTGAGGTTACTGGGGGGTTCTCAGTTTTTTCTATGTTATAGAGGCTGGAGTAAAACTCAGCAAAAGCCTCCCCAATTTGTGAGGGGATTTTAAGGAGGGAACCTCCTTTAACGATGCCATGAATACGTGCGATACTAGTTCTGCTTCTAAGTTTATTGGCTAAGAGAGTATCCGCCTTATTGCCCTTATAGAAGTATAGTTGCTTCAGTTTAGTTAAGTTGTCCTGGGTTCTCCGAAGCTCTAGTTGAGATATGTGGTTTTTAATGTTGGTGATTTGGGTCGTTACGGAGTTAGTAGGCTTTACTCTATTTAGGGCCTCTAATTCTCTAAGTTTAATGTGAGACTGAGACAGTGAGAGTCCCGCTTGCTTTCGTAGTTTAGCCTGTTCAGAGATCATTAAGCCTCTTATGGTCGCTTTAGTAGCTCCCCAGAGGGTGTCATCACCCACTTGTGCCCGGTCATTAATTTCTAGAAAGTGTCTGATTTCTGTGCGCAATTTTTCTCTAAGGGGGATATCTTGCAAAAGGTTGTGGGGCATGCGCCAGGAGGGTCTGGAGCGAGTGGTATTTGAAGATATAAGGTCGACGGTAACACAGTCGTGATCAGACCAAGGGCAAATATGGATGGCCGTGTTAGTTACTAGGTCAAGGGAGTCTGCCGTAGAGAATATGTAGTCAAGTCTGGCGTATTGTCGGTGTGGCAGTGAGTAGTGGGTGTAGTCTCTGTCCTGAGTGTGGAAAGCCCTCCAAATGTCGAAGAACCCTGAGCCTGTCATAAGTGTGCGGAATTTCGCAGAAAGTCTTTCTGTAGGGGGAGGAGTCCTAGCTAAGTCAGAGGATTTTCTATCTAGTTTCGGTTCCCAAGTCATGTTGAAGTCGCCCGAGATAATGACCCTACCTTGTTTGTTCTGAGAGATGACATGGAGGATGTGTTTGAGGCACTTAGGTTGATGAATGTTGGGTAGGTAGACTGAGACAAGTGTGTAGAGCACGTGGTTAATATTACAGATTAGAATAATATATCTGGCCTGTGGGTCTCTGATGGTCATGACTGGTTCAAAAGCTAGTCTCTTATGCAAGAGGATTGCAGTGCCCCTGGCTTTTTTGGTAAAGGGAGCATGTTCAATGTGCGTGTAATCCCTAGAGGAGAGTCTGATCGGTTCATCGTTTAACCAATGCGTCTCTTGGAGGAATACTATGTCAGGGTTGTGGTGCCTCAACGAGCGCAAAAGGAGACTTCTCTTAAAGGGAGTATTAAGTCCTCTAACGTTGTGGGTTAGAAACCTCAAAGGAGAGGAAGTCATGTCTAGTAGTGATTGAGAGTTGGGACCGGGAAGTCGTAGTACCTAGGTCTGGAAGACAAAATGGGGAGAATAGAGAGGAGGGGGAAAGGTAGGTAGGAAAGGATGGCACTTAGCAGTGCCTCTGGTGTGGTGGAAGTAGTCCACCTCAAGAGAGCCCTAGTGTGGGCTTCAATTGGGGGGCTGAATGAACAGCTCCGGAGCTAGCTCAGTGTAGCAGAAGCGTCAGCCCCGCTCCAGGGACGTATTTATCAAAACATAAAGTGCTTAAATCAAAGTAATTACAAAACAGCAGGTAACAAAACTTATCATAACTTATTAAATATAACTTATTCTAAAGGTGAACATTGTGACGGCTTATAGAATCTCACAGGGGTCCTGCCTGCCTCAGAATGCAGGCTAGTCAGTAGAAACCATCAGGGGAGACCTAATAGCCAACTTATTTATAAACTAGATCAAGTAACTTCAGAAGGAGCCTATTCAGCATGCTCAGAGTGTCCTTGAGAAACTTGCAGATGTTGAGTCTTGGGTCTTTTTACTCTCTGTTCTTTTATTGACCATTCAGGAGCTGAAGCTTTCAGGGTAGATTGAGGTTGAGCCCGTACATTTTGGGGGTCGACTAATAAACCCCATGAGGTCAGCAGAGTCACACCCTGCGAGGGTGTGGTAATGGTTATGGACTGGTTGTCTTTGGTAACTATGAGTCTGGTTGGGAACCCCCATCGATAACGGTAGTTAGCCCTACGCAGAGCAGTGGTCACCGACTGGAAGTGTCGGCGCTGTTGGAGGGTGTGTGCTGAAAGGTCAGGTAATATTTGTACTCCCTCGAACCTTCCACTTAAGTTTGGTTTACGATAAGCAGCTTGAAGGAGGCGATCTTTATATAGGTAGCTATGGAAGCACACCACAATGTCCCTCGGCTTGTCAGAACTCACCGACCTGGGGCGCAGAGCCCTATGCGCTCTCTCCATTGTGCCAGACAGTCCTTCAGGGGTGCCTATCAGCTCTTTGAAGAGGTCTTGGAGGTAACCTTGGATATCTGCTGGAGCTACCGTTTCTGGGACTCCTCTGAATCTAATATTACTGCGCCTCGATCTGTCCTCCATATCAGCCAGTTTAGATTCTAATTGTGAGATCTGCTCAGCCAGGTTTTCAGCATAGGCCAGGATATTGGATTGGTCCACAGCTTGATCATCTTGCTTGCGCTCCAGCGCATCAACCCTGTCACCAATTTCTGAGATTTCCTTTTTGAGTTCAGCTGAGCTGCGTTGGATTTCTTGGGTGATGGACTTAGTCTGGATGGCCAGAAGTTTCTTGAGCGATGATTCTGTAATGTAATGTTGGGAGGAAGATGCTGAGTGTTGGCTAGATTGAGATTCTTCATCTTGGGACTCCGGTTCACTCATTTCACCTCCTGGTTGGGATGGGGGTTCCTTAGAAACGTGGGCAAAATGGTCAAAGACTGTCTTCCTGGGTTTGGGGTTAGACTTTGAATGCTTCTTTATCATGTGAGGCATCTTATAGGTTAATGGTTAGATCCCTGGAAGGCAAAGTAGTGAATCTCTGGAGGCTCAAGAGCAATATCCTGCTGTTTTGAAAGAAATTCAAGGGTTATACATACTAAAATCAAGCACATAGTTTACATAATACCTATCACATTGTTGGAGCGGGGCTGATTTACATATCAAGAGGAGAAATTACATGAGTGTACAGTTTTGTTACCACCACGCTAGTCCCTCACCTCGGGGAGCAGGGGGATACGACCCGAAGGAAGGGAAAAGGGATTTGGAGGTGACCCACCCGGACAAGCCGGGCGGGAGCGGGGAGGTGAGGGGTTAGTCAGTAGGGTATAGAAATCAGTCAATATACCACAGGTGAATTGTTAGTTCAGTGAGGGCAAGCCTGACTGTGTCAAAATATGAGGTGAGAGAGTGAGAGTATTACACAGACGGGCTTATAAACCTAGATTACCCGGAGTAGTGGCCCCTGTCAGCTGGTGCTCAGAATAAGAAGCTAAGTTTGCTTCCTAAGATAGTAAATAATTCAGGTAAGTGCAATAAGCAGACAGGAGCAACTGGGGTTCAGGCAAAATGGAATCACAGAGTAAGTATGGGCGATATTATACAGCAGTCCCTGCAAAGGAAATGAAGCATACAGTTGCTTAATATACAGGCAAGACTAGTATTATGGACTGGACCTGCAGGAAAAAAAGAGTTGTTAGACCAGCAATGAAATAACACACCACTCCACCTTGAGCCTAAGCCCAAAGACATATAAGCTGACGCAGCAGCAATAAGGTAACAGCATAGTAGTAAAGCCCGTTAGTATGGAATGTCAGGCTGTGCAGTGCAGGGCCAGAGACATATGAAATAGCACAGCAGCAATATTTGTTAACAGTCTAATGCATATACACAAGCTAATATGGGCTGCAGAAGTGTGTTACACAGATGATGTGCCAGCCTGCTGTACGCAGCTGGGAAAGTGCTGGGTTCCTTAACTATCTAAGGAGAGTCTTGGGGTGTTCTGCTTTAGGCTGGCCCAACTTTGAAAAAGCAGTTTAAGTCTAAGTTCAAACAAGCAGCACAGAGCCCCAGTAAAAGTAGCGTGAGCAGGCAGGGGATGTCTTGTCAGGGCCTGTTGAATGGGTCTTAATAAACAATGGGGATGCGCTTTTAAGAGACTGCTGTTAACTTGGTGGGATTATTCCTATCAAGAGCGTATCTAGGGCCTGGCAGTGTGACCTCCTCTAGTACAGGATTAGGCTGCACATCCACAATGTTCAAGGGGGGGGGGGTAACAGCGGTTCAAGCCCCCTCTAGAAAAGTCTCTCCCCAAGCTGGGCAATGTAACTCTAAGTGAGGAGGCCCCCCAACACCTGGCCAACAGTATAGGGAATATGTAAAGGAACAGTCTCACCAATTCACGGAGTGCGGCTGGGCGGCAAATCCTCTGCTGATGGTGGGGGATCGAGGAGTCAAACAGGCGCTGGTATCTGTTTCAAATCTAGGCCCAAGATGGCCGCCGTTCGCGCCCTCCTGTGCTGCACGAACAAGGAGGCCTAACCGCCACTGCCTTGAGGGGCGAAACTGATCCTCCGGCGCCTCTAAAGCTTCGTCTCCCCTGGGCACCGCACCGGGACAGCTCTCGCTACTTGCCTCTGTAACCTCCACAGCCTCCAGAACCGGCCACCCGGGCTCCCACGTGCGCTGGCCCCCGAAGCTCTTCAAACAAACAGGTACAGAGCGTCCGGTGACCAGGAGACCCCACACAGCTGACAAGTGCTCCGGAGCGGATCCCCGGCCCTCCGGAGCAAATCAGTAGGCAGGGCTGAGGGTAAGACAAGGGTATCCGGAGCAGGTTGCTTCTTGTGTCCAAGAAACCAGGCGGTCAGGGTCTGTAATCAAACAATCTCGATGTAGGGCAGTTGACCTTGCTTAATCCTCTGAATAAGGTGGTAATTAGCCCTCCGGAGCGGAGCCCCGACCCTCCGGAGAGCAGGTCTCTTCACTGTCCCCCTCAGGAGCACCGTTAGTTAGAGAGGTAATAGTATGCTCGGACTGTAAATGAGTAAAACGTCCCACCTATAATTTCAGTTCTGTCCGGAGTACTTAGGGTGAGCAGGATAAGTACCAGGGGCACACAAAAAGCAAAAATTCCGTACTTTAACCCACTAAATGTCAGGGTTTTATAAGTCTGCAGGAGAGAGCTTCAGGCAGACACGTCTTCACTCTCCAGCGGCTAGCTCCCCAATCCTTGTTTTATTGATTGCATGTAATATTCTAATTTTCTGAGATTGTGGATTTGGGGTTTTCATGAGCTGTAAGCCATAATCATCACAATTATGACAAATCACGGCTTTAACTATCTTGCTTTGCATGTAATGAGTCTATCTAACATATTAGTTTCCCCTTTTGAGTTGCATTAGTGAAATAAATGAACTTTTTTCGCTTTCCACCTGTATATATATATATATATATATATATATATATATATATATATATATATATATATATATATATATATATATATACATGTGCATTTATGTTTATATGTTTATATGAGTATATATGTGTACTTTGGAGTCCTTTACCACTCAACTCCATGAAAACATGAAATATCATTTTTATTCAATTTTAATATTTAATAAAGTGTTCTACTGGGTATGTACTGTAAATATTTTATATTTCAATGTTCTTCAAATAGGGTAAAATGTTCTTTTAATTTTCAAATAGATATTTTTATATATATATATATATATATATATATATATATATATATATATATATATATATATATATATATATATATATGGGTATTGATATATATTTTTTAAAAAAAAATCAGATATAACTAGAAATATATATTTAAAAATAACAATAAAATATTCTTCTATTTGAAGAACATTGTAATGTACAATATACATAACTACCTTTGAGTCAGTGCTGTAGGCCTAACGTGGTGTCGGGTTTGCCCACAAGTGATAAGTGATAGTTTTTTTCCAGTTTGCACTCTCTATTGAAGTCTATGGGGAGATATATTTAGCGCATTCGCGATATCAGAATTCCTGAACTTATCCACTTAACCAGTGCGCGTTAAAAGTCTACTTCTAGTGGTGTTTGTGAGTGAGCAAAAGCACTAAAAAGCATGCCACTTGTAATCTGCCCATTATAAGTAAATAAAGCTAAGCTCATTAGAATTACATGTATTTATCAGTCAAGTTGTAAAAATCAATCTATATGCTTATACATTTTGTGGCTTGTATTTGCCATGAACACCAAATAAACAAACAAACAAACAAACAAAGAAAAAATACTTTTTTTTTGTATGTTTATTGCTTTCTAGTCTTTTCACTTAGCATGTCCATGTAACAAACAGTCATGTTCTTGCCACATAACACAACCAGCTAACAAGTAAAAAAACAGCTTCATCACAGGGATAAAATATGCTTCAGCCCTTAAGGAGTTAAAAAAAGAAAAAAATTATCAACAAACAAGCATATATCCATGGCAGAATAGCTATTGTTTAAAAATTAGAAGCATGCGTGGGTTAAACATTATTACTTTGTTTCTATTCACCACAAACTTGTTTAATTAGGTTTCACTGATTAGGTATGACAAAGAAGAACCAAAACATATGTATTAATGGTTTTAATTTAACCGAAAAAAACATATTTGAAGATTTATGTTTTGAAATAACATATTTGTATTTTTTCTGTATGTCATCTAATTTATTTATTTTTCCTTTTTTTTGTAAAGCACTGTGAACTAATTTTCACAGAATAGAATTTAGTTTATTTGGACCTTTCTTTTTAGTTCAATGTCACAAGTTAGAACTCCTGCTTTTCTGAAAGTAGATTGGTAATAGCATTACTAAAGTATCTTAAGTAAATTTTAGTTTTGGGTGGAGTTATTAGTATATGGGGGTTAATTTGGGGGCTTTAAATGCCCTGTATTTGAATAGGCCTGGTACTCCTAACATGCAAATATCATGAAAAGTCATCATAATAAAAATGGATCTTCCAACACTTTGATAACCTTGTTGGCCAAGCTCTGCAAAAACTTCTCATAGTTTGAGTGTTCCTTTACATAAGCAGAACTGTCATCTGCCTTTTAAGCTGACCATTTATCCTGAATAGTTGCACTTCGAGGAAGTCATGTCCTTGATGTCGGATAACCAAATCTCTTGGTTCAACTGTAGCCACAGTCCCTTCAAAACTGCCTTATGCCCAATCAACAGATCATACTGTTAAATATCAATATCTACAACTTCAACATCCTTCCGATGTGTACACTGCATGTTGCAAATCTTTTCTGAAACAATGGCTTTAATGACAAAAAACTTAAGCTATATTTATAAATTATTCAGATTTTTTATAGAATGCACTGCAATGAATTTCCCGCTGTTATATTTTCTCATTATTCTGGATTCAAGTGGCATACACAAAAGACTACTAAACTGTAAGTTCAATAGATCTTTAAGGACTTCAAGGTTATGGCTGAATAACTGATCTTTACCTCTAAATTGTTAAATTTTTTATTAATAATAATTTTTAGCCTATGACTATAAGTTATTTGGAGTTTGGAAAAAGGCTTCCTTGCCCAAGACTTGTGTAATATACCTTTAATCAAAAAATCAGGAAATTAAGCCAAGCACCATGTAGAGAAATATAATATGATTTTTGCCCTCTTCGGAAGTTTCAGTCTATGGTAACCGTAACCTTTGCCTATACAACCCTGCCAGTGTATGATTTTTTGTGCCTTCTGTATATGCCTTTTTCTCTTACGCTAACTTAAGCTTTTACACCTCTTGGGGATTACTTCCAGCTGATGGGGTACTGTAGGAGACTTTCAGTACACCCCTTACACCTCGGCTTGTACCGGTAGTGACACGCAGGATACGTCACTGTTCTGGATACCCATTGGACCAGAGCCGGGTGTGACACGCTGGATAGGTCACGATACCAGTCCGTCTGAGCAGCTGAATGCTACACGCTATGGGTATTACCCGTTTGTAGGAGATTCCCCGGCAAGTGGAACGCTCGATCCGCGGTGGTGGACAGGCTGGAGCCTGGGAGAGCGTATTACCTACAGCCGGTGAGATAAAATGTACTTCTCCTATCTTGATTTGGGGTATAGTGAAGCCGAGGAGTGGTGTTGGAATATAATGAACAAAGTATGTTATACAAAGACTGTGCATAACGGAAGGGGCTTGCATACTTGGATATATATGTTTTAAACAAGTGTGTGTTTTTCTAATCACCTGGCGTTTGTTGATTTCAAGACTATATTATATGATACAAAGGATATGGTTGTTAGGCATTGGCTGTAAAGGGTTAAACGGCTTTCCAGCACACTTTCTATAGTGCAGCAATTGGATTAACATATACTAAGATGAATCCCATGGCGTAACTTCTTGATACAGTTCAGAGGTTTATATTTAAAGTTTGTGCTCTGGTTTATAACCACAGTGGGGCTTTTCAAAAAGACTAGTTGGAACTTTTCCTTTTGTTTTAATATACCTTTAAGACATGCACACCTTGGAGAAACTCTCCTCCCACTAACCGGCCTCACAGCTATTTATTTCTGTCTCTTATTTCAAGCAGTGCCTGAATATTGAAGAAAGTTTACCTCTCCAATTAATCCTTAGTTTTTGGGTTATATTAACTTCCATTTATAGGTCTTACTAGCAGTAAATTCTGCTTTATTTTTTAAAGCAATCCTGTTTGTATATTATTAACGACATCGCAAGTGTCTTTGTTGCCGCTCTAGCTGGATCCTTTTTACACTTACAGATCTTCTACCGCATTTCCTTGTTACCCAATGCTGCTAGCAATCACTGCTCACCTGCAGATTCAACTTCTCAACGGATCATCACAAAGACGCCTCTTCAAACCTTCTCTTTGGAAACCCGGATCAACAAGTATACACGCTGCATAGCAGCAATCCTCATAGTCACGTATTTGACTCTCAGTAAAAGCTGCTTTTACCATCAGTACGCTTCATCGCATGTAACCGCAAGTATTTTTTGCTTTAATTTCAAATCTGGTATTGCTATAACGATACATTTATACTTACCTGTGTACAAGTTTCTTCTCTAAAGCTGATTTGGGACTATCTATATTTTTACTGTATATATCAAAACTGAAGTTTGTTATAGTTATATTACTGAGGATTGAAAACAGTTACTTTGTATATCTGCAACAATCTAAAGACTCTACCTAACTCGACAATTAATATTGAGCTTTATACATAGTTTTGCTCATATATGTGGCAGAAACATCTCTTGATTATTATGCTCTATATAATTTAACCCTCTAAATGCTGGAAAGTACAGGGAGTGCAGAATTATTAGGCAAGTTGTATTTTTGAGGATTAATTTTATTATTGAACAACAATCATGTTCTCAATGAACCCAAAAAACTCATTAATATCAAAGCTGAATAGTTTTGGAAGTAGTTTTTAGTTTGTTTTTAGTTATAGCTATTTTAGGGGGATATCTGTGTGTGCAGGTGACTATTACTGTGCATAATTATTAGGCAACTTAACAAAAAACAAATATATACCCATTTCAATTATTTATTTTTACCAGTGAAACCAATATAACATCTCAACATTCACAAATATACATTTCTGACATTCAAAAACAAAACAAAAACAAATCAGTGACCAATATAGCCACCTTTCTTTGCAAGGACACTCAAAAGCCTGCCATCCATGGATTCTGTCAGTGTTTTGATCTGTTCACCATCAACATTGCGTGCAGCAGCAACCACAGCCTCCCAGGCACTATTCAGAGAGGTGTACTGTTTTCCCTCCTTGTAAATCTCACATTTGATGATGGACCACAGGTTCTCAATGGGGTTCAGATCAGGTGAACAAGGAGGCCATGTCATTAGATTTTCTTCTTTTATACCCTTTCTTGCCAGCCACGCTGTGGAGTACTTGGATGCGTGTGATGAAGCATTGTCTTGCATGAAAATCATGTTTTTCTTGAAGGATGCAGACTTCTTCCTGTACCACTGCTTGAAGAAGGTGTCTTCCAGAAACTGGCAGTAGGACTGGGAGTTGAGCTTGACTCCATCCTCAACCCGAAAAGGCCCCACAAGCTCATCTTTGATGATACCAGCCCAAACCAGTACTCCACCTCCACCTTGCTGGCGTCTGAGTCGGACTGGAGCTCTCTGCCCTTTACCAATCCAGCCACAGGCCCATCCATCTGGCCCATCAAGACTCACTCTCATTTCATCAGTCCATAAAACCTTAGAAAAATCAGTCTTGAGATATTTCTTGGCCCAGTCTTGACGTTTCAGCTTGTGTGTCTTGTTCAGTGGTGGTCGTCTTTCAGCCTTTCTTACCTTGGCCATGTCTCTGAGTATTGCACACCTTGTGCTTTTGGGCACTCCAGTGATGTTGCAGCTCTGAAATATGGCCAAACTGGTGGCAAGTGGCATCTTCGCAGCTGCACGCTTGACTTTTCTCAGTTCATGGGCAGTTATTTTGCGCCTTGGTTTTTCCACACGCTTCTTGCGACCCTGTTGACTATTTTGAATGAAACGCTTGATTGTTCGATGATCACGCTTCAGAAGCTTTGCAATTTTAAGAGTGCTGCATCCCTCTGCAAGATATCTCACTATTTTTTACTTTTCTGAGCCTGTCAAGTCCTTCTTTTGACCCATTTTGCCAAAGGAAAGGAAGTTGCCTAATAATTATGCACACCTGATATAGGGTGTTGATGTCATTAGACCACACCCCTTCTCATTACAGAGATGCACATCACCTAATATGCTTAATTGGTAGTAGGCTTTCGAGCCTATACAGCTTGGAGTAAGACAACATGCATAAAGAGGATGATGTGGTCAAAATACTCATTTGCCTAATAATTTTGCACTCCCTGTATTATTTGGGTCAACATTACTCAAGAGCTACAAACATATAATTACATTTCCTGGTAATTCGTTGACATAATATTCAGGCCATATTAAATTTGGGAAACATTGATCCCGATGAAATAAATAGCCAATGTGCCAGTTTGAACAAAAAAAATTGATTATCTTGATAGAGGTTTAACAGAAGTACAGGCTGAGAATTCTGTTTTAAAATCTTTATTAAAAGAAAGCATGACTTCCAAACACTCTGAGACACCTGAACCTCGTGTTAATTTACCTACCCCATTCTCTGGCAAAAGAATTGAATTCTGGCATTTCAAAAACGCTTGCAATATGCTATTCATAAACAAGAAAAGATCCAGTGACTCTCAAGGTGTGAAAAGTAAAATTTGTTTATTAGAAGAGATATAAAAAAACAAATGTGTGAAGGACTCTGGAAATCAGGACACTGAAAATCTTATAGAACACAGCATAGATATGGTCCTACGCATTTCTGCAGTGTTCTGCCTTAATCATGGACATACTGAATATGTAAAATGGTCTAAATTAAATAGACCTGTGCCCCAGGTGTAATTGAACAAATGCTGTGGCCTTAAAGGGATATTATAACATATTAAGAAACCATGAATACCCATATAAGGATAGTGAGGCAAGCAAAATGAACAAAAGGATTATTATACAGACAAAAGTTAGTGATCAAACCATATCATAGTTATAACAAGGGACAGGATTAACTAAATGGTATATCTACATAGAGACCCTCTATGGTGCTAAATTTATAAAGTAAGGACATTAATGTGACACAGGGAATGGAGTCACAAGTATTAGTTTAAAGAATTAATGATATTTAAACTCTTAAGGTATACGTCCAATCTGGATATAATACATCTTGATTATAGTTCCAATTGTTTTCCATTACATGAACTTAGAAATACATAACATTAAATTATAAATACTTATGTGTAACCAATCTTTTTGAAAAATGCACTAAATACGGGACAACCCTGGTAACTATGTCAAATAGACCCCAAAAAAGGGGGGGAGGGAGGCTCCAATTTGTGGATGTAACTAGGGCACTATATAGATGTACATAATATAGTTAGTGGCGTGACCAAAAGTTAATTACATCTCCATCAATATTAAGACCATCAGGTCTTCTGGTCTTCAGATTGAAGATCCAGAAAGCCTCCTTGTAGAATAGTTTACTGGTTCTATCACCCCCATGGGCTGATGGACGAATTTGGTCAATCACCTGCCAATTAAAAGAAGTTAAATTTTTATTGTGGACATAGATGAAATGTCTAACTAAATCTGAACATTCTATTCCATTTTCAATATTCTTTAGGTGCTCCCTAATCCTGCTCCGGGCCTCCCTAGTGCTACACCCCACATATTATTTTTTACATGGAAAACAGCCTACCATGTAAATGACAAAGGTTTATCGACAATTGGTTGTATACCCTTTGGGTGACAAATGATTGAAACTGCTTGGATGTTAGAGAATGACCACAGGAAATACATTTTCCAAAGTGGCATTTGAAATGTCCCTTACCATCAAGCCACATATTTCTGTTTCTTGGGGAAGAGCGCAGCAGGCTAGGGGACAAGACATTCCTAGACAAAAAATTACAACCTCCTGACACCATGTCTTTAAGGCTATCCTCTGCAGTAAGTATTGGGAGATGTGTCTTAATGATGTTGCAAATTTGCTCAAACTGTGAACTGTAGGTTGTTATAAATGTAGGCTTTATACTCTCATACTGAGTGCACTTTGAACGGACTCATTGCTCTAGAAGCATTGCATCCCTGTCCATGTGGTTGACTCCTACTAATGCCCGATTAACAACTTCCTTAGAGTAACCTCTTTTCAGAAACTGAGTTGCCAATACCTCACTCTCTTTTACATAGTCACAGTCATTCATGTAATTTCTTTTAACATGAATAAACTGTCCCTTAGTCACATCACATCCAGTGTGTCTAGGGTGATTGCTACGTGTGTGTAGTATAGCATTGGAAGCTATAGGTTTATGATAGAGGGTAGTTCTAACCTTACAAGAGTCAGCATCTCCAATGAGCAGGAGATCCAAATATGGTATATTTGATGCATGATGGGTATTAGTGAACTGCAAATTGACATTATTTGTGTTCAAATAAAAGACAAAGTCAACGAGTTATTCAACCTAAAACCCCATACTTATCATAGTGAACGAATAAAAGTCTGTACAACAATATCATTCCTTTCTGGTGAACCCATAAAATGGGCAAACAGATTTTTTAAGTCCAAAGATCCAATAATGGAATCTCTTAATGATTTTTTTCGGCAATGTCCAATTTGTATGAAGATTCAAACACACAAATTAATGCTGAAATAAAACTTTGTTCTCTAAAACAGAGTAAAAAGACTATCGAAGAGTATATTACAGAATTCCAAATGTGGGCATCAGATTCACTCTGGAATCAGATAGGTTTAAAAAAACAATTTCATTTAGGTCTCAATGAATCTTTGAAGGATGAACTGTCAAGACTTGAAATGCTGGAAACACTTTCTGCTTTATTCAAACTAAGCACTACATTAGACAGAAGGCTTAGAGAAAGAAGAGCAGAAAAGCAAATGTATGATCCCACCCCTAACAGACATTACTTAGCTCATACTAGTCTGGAAAAAACTTCAAATTACTCCACCCAATGTAAATTGGCACAATAAGAGGTCCTCTTGCACAGGAAGAAAAAGCCAGAAGAAGATTGTCCAATCTTTGTTTATATTGTGCAAACAAAAACCACCCTGTTTCTTCCTGTCCTTTATTAGCTAAACAAGGGTAAGATTAAATATATAAACATTTTATCCTCAATTCCTCCACCAATCCAACTCACTATATATCTTTTTTTACAGTGGGACCAACATCAAACCCAGACTAAGGCAATCATAGACTCAGGGGTTTGTGGGTTTTTCATAGATGCCAAATATGTAGAAAAAAATAAAATACCTACAGTATGTAAGCAAATGCCCATATTTGTCAAATTGATTGATGGAACTTTTATACAGAAAGGGCTAATTACCTATCACACCATACCTTTAGCACTCTCCATAGATAATGCTTACACTGAATATGCATCATTCAACATCATCCCTATGTCTACACATAAAGTCATACAAGGTTTCCCATGGTTGTTGACCCATAACCCTACCATAGATTGGACCCAGAGTTCAGTTACTTTTAAGTCAGACTATTGTCTAAACACTTGTTTTCCACACATGACAATCTCCAGTCTTGAAAAAGTGGTGCCAGAGGTATATCAGGATTTTGGAGATGTATTCAACCTAAAGGAAGCAGAATGTTTGCCTCCTCATAGAGTTTTTGACTGCCCCATAGATATCATACCAGGGTCAGAAATTCCATATGGGAAAATGTACCCCTTGTCTCAAAAATAATTAGGTTACTTAAGTGAATACCTCAATTAAAAATTAAACAAAGGGTTTATCACTCACTCCACATCCCTAGCAGCTGCTGGCATATTTTTTGTTGGAAATAAAGATGCTACATTGAGACCCATAATAGATTACAGAGCCCTGAACGCAGTCACTATTATGAACGGATATCTGCTACCATTTATTCCTGAACTACTTGAACACTTA
This sequence comes from Bombina bombina, assembly GCF_027579735.1. Lineage (NCBI taxonomy): Eukaryota > Metazoa > Chordata > Amphibia > Anura > Bombinatoridae > Bombina > Bombina bombina. The sequence continues at coordinate 309,816,155 of NC_069502.1, read as the reverse complement.
TCTATCGCCACTGTCTATACAAAATTGGATTTGAAAGGCGCCTATAATCTAATACGAATTAGAAAAGGTGATGAATGGAAGACTGCGTTCAGGACTAGATATGGCTTATACCAATATCGGGTTATGCCATTTGGGCTATGTAATGCCCCAGCAACTTTTCAGCATTTTATTAATGAGATTTTTAGAGATCTAACCGATATATGTGTTATAATATATCTAGATGATATACTCAATTAGTCCAAAGATCTTCATGAACACAAAAGTTACGCGAACATTCGGCTAGATTTAGAGTTTTGTCGGTAACGACCCGCGTAGCTAACGCCGGCTTTTTTCTGGCCGCACCTTTAAAATAACTCTGGTATTGAGAGTCCACAGAATGTCAGCGTTAGGCTCCAAAAAAGGAGCGTAGAGCATATTTAACGCAACTGCAACTCTCGATACCAGAGTTGCTTACGGACGCGGCCAGCCTCAAAAACGTGCTTGTGCACGATTCCCCCATAGGAAACAATGGGGCTGTTTGAGCTGAAAAAAAAACTAACACCTGCAAAAAAGCCGCGTTCAGCTCCTAACGCAGCCCCATTGTTTGCTATGGGGAAACACTTCCTACGTCTGCACCTAACACTCCAACATGTACCCCGAGTCTAAACACCCCTAACCTAACACTTATTAACCCCTAATCTGCCGCCCCCGCTATCGCTGACCCCTGCATATTATTATTAACCCCTAATCTGCCGCTCCGTAAACCGCCGCTACTTACATTATCCCTATGTACCCCTAATCTGCTGCCCTAACATCGCCAACCCCTATATTATATTTATTAACCCCTAATCTGCCCCCCACAACGTCGCCTCCACCTGCCTACACTTATTAACCCCTAATCTGCCGACCGGACCGCACCGCTATTATTATAAAGTTATTAACCCCTAATCCGCCTCACTAACCCTATAATAAATAGTATTAACCCCTAATCTGCCCTCCCTAACATCGCCGACACCTAACTTCAATTATTAACCCCTAATCTGCCGACTGGAGCTCACCGCTATTCTAATAAATGTATTAACCCCTAAAGCTAAGTCTAACCCTAACACTAACACCCCCCTAAATTAAATATAATTTAAATCTAACGAAATTAATTAACTCTTATTAAATAAATTATTCCTATTTAAAGCTAAATACTTACCTGTAAAATAAATCCTAATATAGCTACAATATAAATTATAATTATATTATAGCTATTTTAGGATTAATATTTATTTTACAGGTAACTTTGTATTTATTTTAACCAGTTACAATAGCTATTAAATAGTTAAGAACTATTTAATAGCTAAAATAGTTAAAATAATTACAAATTTACCTGTAAAATAAATCCTAACCTAAGTTACAATTAAACCTAACACTACACTTAATAAATTAATTAAATAAAATACCTATAATTATCTACAATTAAACCTAACACTACACTATCAATAAATAAATTAAATACAATACCTACAAATAACTACAATGAAATAAACTATCTAAAGTACAAAAAAATAAAAAAGAACTAAGTTACAAAAAATAAAAAAATATTTACGAAACATAAGAAAAATATTACAACAATTTTAAACTAATTACACCTACTCTAAGCCCCCTAATAAAATAACAAAGCCCCCCAAAATAAAAAAATGCCCTACCCTATTCTAAATTACTAAAGTTCAAAGCTCTTTTACGTTACCAGCCCTGAACAGGGCCCTTTGCGGGGCATGCCCCAAGAAGTTCAGCTCTTTTGCCTGTAAAAAAAACATACAATACCCCCCCCGACATTACAACCCACCACCCACATACCCCTAATCTAACCCAAACCCCCCTTAAATAAACCTAACACTAAGCCCCTGAAGATCTTCCTACCTTATCTTCACCATACTAGGTTCACCGATCGATCCAGAAGAGCTCCTCCGATGTCCTGATCCAAGCCCAAGCGGGGGGCTGAAGAGGTCCATGATCCAGCTGAAGTCATCATCCAAGCGGGAGCTGAAGAGGTCCATAATCCGGATGAAGTCTTCTAACAACGGCATCTTCAATCTTCTTTCTTCGGGAGCCATCATCTTCCATCCGACGCGGAACATCCTCTTCTCCCGACGCCTACTAGCTGAATGACGGTTCCTTTAAATGACGTCATCCAAGATGGCGTCCCTCGAATTCCGATTGGCTGATAGGATTCTATCAGCCAATCGGAATTAAGGTAGGAATATTCTGATTGGCTGATGGAATCAGCCAATCAGAATCAAGTTCAATCCGATTGGCTAAATAGAAAGTAAGAGGGAGAGAGAACAGTGGGGTAAGATGCGGGAAGGGCTAGGTAAGGAGCAGGTCAAAGAGCAAAATAATTATACAGTACAGTGTATATTTCGTGTACAGTTAAAACAAACTTTGATACAATCTCACAACCTCCTGTGGTACAAACAGTACAGTAGTATAACTTTTTTTTAGGTAAACTCTCAAAGGAATGTGCCTTTGGCTAGTCTTGTCATAAAAGTAAATGGTGAGCTACAATTTTAGTAGGAGACAAAAAGGTGATATCTAACAATAATACCAGTTATTAATCTAATATGTTAAAATATGCTAGGTGAACCATGGGGAGGGGAGATGGTGAGGGAAAAAGAGCATAGGGGGTGCCTATGAATACCAGTATCTCTAAGGCCGCCGAACGCTGCCTAACCACAACCATGTTTATCATATGTGGCCAGCTTCTGGAATAGGTGGGGCCGTCTCATGGGGTGCATTTACTAACAAGGGTCATAGTAAAATAGGGATATATATGGCTATCTGAGTAGTAAGGCAACATTAGTGAGACATAAACAATTAAACACCATAAAGAGAAGATATGTGACTATTGTCCATTACCATATTTCTTGATCAGGCCCCCTGTTTTGGCATGGGCTTTAAAGCAGTCCTTCTCAGCAATCTCTGTGGAATATAAAAAGGATTAAGACAACTAATTATTATCGTGCCTCTATGTTTCCTTCAGTAAGTCATCCTGCGGCCTCTCAAATCGCTGCAGGTTATCCAAGGCTGTTGTAGGCACTCCCAAAGTGGCACAAAAAGTGTCCAAATCTTCTACAGTCCTGTATATGGCTGTATTCCCATTATTGGTGGCCACAATGCATTTTGGAAATCCCCATCTGTACTGTATTTTGTTGTTTTGCAGCATAGTAGTGAGGAATTTCAATTCTCTGCGCTTCTGAAGAGTCGCAGGGCATAGGTCTGAAAACAATTGAAGAGTGATGCCCACGTGCTGGATTGGATGCTTGTTCCTGCTGTGGCGAAGAATTTCCTCCTTGTCCTTGAAGTTTAATAATTTAAGGATCACATCCCTTGGAGGTGCCTTTGCTGAGGGTTTCGGGCGTAAGGCTCTATGGGCTCTTTCTATACTGACCTCCGGAGACATGGGAGTGCCCTTAATTACTCTAAATAAATCTTGCAAATAACCTTGTAACACTTTCAGAGATGCCCCTAATGCGTAAATTGTTCCGCCTTCCGCGGTTGTCCAGGCCTTCAATTCTTTCAAGCAGGTTCTGTATTGTGTTGGTATTATGTTGTACTTGGGGTATGGTTTCTTTTATTTGATCCTGCATAGTGCACTGAGAATGTTCAATATTTGTGACCCTTTGAGTTAGATCTGATACATCTTTGCATAGTTCTCCAAATAAATGTTTAATCTCACTTACTACTTCTTTAATATCCTGTTTGGATGAAAGAGTTTTTAGGTCTTCTTTTGTAACATATTTTGCGCTAGAGGAGGAGTCTCCAAGAGAGAGTGGTCAGGTTCTGCTGCTTTGGGGTAAGGTAAAAGTGTGATGTCTTCAGAGGTCTGGGGTTCCATGCCCTTTAAGTAGTGATTCATGTTTCTAGTTTTTAAACCCTTGTCACCCAAGCCAGATTTCTTATGCGCCATAATGTCTGAGTATCACACTGGTAGTTAAGGCTCGTGTTGTCTATAGTGTCAGTCAGTTCAGGTGTTTGCTTTATAATGAGAAGCCACTCTGACAGAGTCTCCTCTACACGTGTTACACGTCAGGCCCCTTTCAGTGAAAATACTGTTTATTCTTTAGCCCCTTTATAGTATTGTCTGTAATGAGTGCTCCCTCAAAGTGCTTGGGCTTTATCCCAGGTCTCGCCTTCACAGTGACCGGTGTGCACAGCCTTCAATGTAGTATAGTGCAAATTTTGTATACAGCCCTCTATACTCTTCTCAGCCAAACTAGGCCCAACAACAAGCAAGTTTTTATTTCTCACTCACCGGATCACAGAGGCACCGATGTAGCTGTGGTATGGCTTGACAGTTATTGTTCGGATGTGAAGTTTCTTTGCCTCAGCCCCTTAGGCATCCTGCGGCTCTTATGTTGTCAGCCAGAAAGGTATTCCTGCTCAGTCCTTACGTTCCACCTCCGTTATCGTTTTCCTTCTGAGACGCTCCGTGTCACTTACTACCAGCCGCGCTACGGGCTCGCCGCGTGGATGTCCGGTCCAACAGTCGGACCAATATATAAGACCAGCAGCGGGTAAGTCTAATATGACTCTCCCGGGCAACGGCCCATCCGGTAATAGGCCCTTATAGTCAGCTCCGCTGCCAGATTAGTATGCACAAATCTGCTCAGCTCCGGTGCTTGAGGGGTGATGCGTCTTCGTGATACTCACTGCAGTGACTGAATGCTGTATAGGCCGGGAGCCTACTCGATCTGTGGCGTACTTCTGGGCTCTGTGTAGGCTTGAAGCCTACAGGTGTAATTGCGCGGGTTGCTCCTCAATCCTCAATCCAGCCCCTGATAAGGAATAACTAGGCAGCACATATCCCCCTCGGTTCAGTTAGGGTATTAATATGGTTTATAGCTCAGATGTGGGCATTTAATTGAGTTTGACTAGCTTTTGGCTCAGGAGCTCTACTCAGCTGCGGCCATTCTCCTGCACAGCCAGGCTTCACCCCTGGATTTTCTAATTTTTATAGGAAGTTCATTAAAAAAATTCCTCTAAAGTCAGACCTCTCATGCAATTAACCAAGAAAAAGCACAGATTCACTTGAACACCTGAAGCTGATGAAGCTTCTACACTCCTTAAAGAAGACTTTATTTCCGCTCTTGTACTAACATTGCCAAATCATAACCTTCAATTTATTCTTGAAGTGGACGCTTCAAACACAGGCATTAGAGCTGTTTTGTCCCAACAAAATGAAGTCACTTCCAAGTTACATCCTATAGGTTTCTATTCTATGACTCTTCTTCCAGCTGAATGTAATTACAGCATTGGAGATAAAGAATTACTCGCCATCAAGAACTCCTTAGAAAACTGGAGACATTTATTAGAAGGATAAACAGTCCCATTCCTAGTATACACTGATCACAAGAATCTAGAATATTTAAAAAAGAGCAAAACCTTGTCCTCTAGACAAGTAAGATGGGCTCTATTTCTGGATAGATTCGATTTTCGAATTACTTACAAACCTGGATCTCACAACATTAAAGCAGATGCTTTAGCTAGAATGTATTACCATCTTCCACATAAGACCCTTTAAGTATAATAATCCCACCAGAAAAATTCTTGGGATCCATAACGACTTTTGAAAAAGAGATACTTGAGGCGTTATCCAGTGGAGATATACCACCCATAGACTGTGTTAAAGACTTGTATTCTGGCTTATATTATCATTCAAATAAATTGTATGTACCTAAGAATCTTAGAGATTTTTGTTAAACCATTACCATGACAATACATTGTCTGGACATTTAGGTGTACAGAAAACAACAGACCTTATCAAAAGACAGTTTTGGTGGCCCCAAATGGACCAACTCATTAATACTTATGTAACTTCCTGTAATATTTGTGCAAGAAATAAACTTGTTCACAAAAAAAACATCGAATATTTAACATCTATACCAATTCCTGATTTACCATGGTCTATGATTTCAATTGATTTTATAGTTGAACTACCTACTTCTCAACATTATAACACAATCCTTGTAGTAGTAGACCCCTTAACCAAGTTAGCACACTTCACACCACTTACAGGTTTACCCACTGCTATGACAACAGCAGAAGTTTTCCTCAACTCTATAGTAAGATTGCATGGGTTACCCAAAATTATAATCACAGATTGGGTAACACAATTTACCTCTGCCTTTTGGAGATCTCTTTGTAAAATTTTAAAGATATATGCAAAATATTCCACTTCTTACCATCCACAAACAAAGGTTTTAACAGAAAGATTAATCCAAACATTAGAGCAATATTTAAGATGCTACGTATCACATCTTCAAGATGATTAGGCATCATACCTACCAATGGCAGAATTCTCATACAACAATTCCATTTCTTCATCATCAAAAATGTCCCCATTCTTTGCTACTTATTGATATTATCTATCTACATTAATGTTTTCAAACGTCACTGGCAATTCCCCTGCCACTACAGATTTCTCTAAATCTTTGCAAGATAGACTAAATATAATCAAAACACACCTCACAGAGGCAAAAGTACGACAAAAGTACTACTACGATTTAAGACATAGACCAAATTCGAATTACAAAACTGGAGATTTAGTTTGGCTGTCAACTAAATATCTCAAACTTTCAATACCCAGCAAAAAATTGGCCAATCAATTTATCAGACCGCTGTAATCCTGGATCTACCTGATTCCTATAGAATACACCCATCTTATCATATCTCTCTACTAAAACCCTATATACCACCCATCTTATCATATCGCTCTACTAAAACCCTATATACCTAATCCTCGTTCCCAAAAACACACACCACCAACTTAAATTTTGGTGGATGGTCAGGAAGAATTCGAGGTTGAGAAGATTCTTGACTCCAGGATTAATCATCATAAACTTGAATACTTCATCAAATGGAAGGGTTATGGTCCTGAAGATAATTCTTGGCAACTCCACTCCGACATTCATGCTCCCTTACTGGTAGAAGCTTTCCATTGCAGATACCCATCAAAACCTCGATCCTCAGAGGTGATCTCTTGAGGAGGGGGGGATGTAAAATATACCTTTAAGACATGCACACCTTGGAGAAACTCTCCCCACTACCTGTCTCACAGCTATTTATTTCCGCCTCCCATTTCAAGCAGTGCCTGAATATTGAAGAAAGTTTACCTCTCCAAGTAATCCTTAGTGTTTGGGTTATATTAACTTTCATTTATAGGTCTTACTAGAGATACATTCTGCTTTATTCGGTTCGATTCGGTTCCGAAATTCGGAAATTCGGTATGTTTTAGGTGGGATATGCTGTGTATTAGACTAGTATTATATGTACTGTATATTAGGTGTAAATACTAGTGTAATACACGGCCATCCGAATGTACCGAAAGTCAGTAGTTAAGAGTTTTATGGGCTAACTACGGAACATAAAACTCTTAACTAAAGTGCTACAAAGTACACTAACACCCATAAACTACCTATGAACCACTAAACCGAGGCCCCCCCACATTGCAAACACTATAATAAAATTATTTAACCCCTAATCTGCCGACCGGACACCGCCGCCACCTACATTATAGCTATTAACCCCTAATCTGCTGTCCCTAACATCGCCGACACCTACATTATAGTTATTAACCCCTAATCTGCCCCCCCCCCAATGTCGCCGCAATCTAACTACAAGTATTAACCCCAAATCTGCCGACCGGACATCGCCGCCACCTACATTATAGCTATTAACCCCTAATCTGCTGTCCCTAACATCGCCGACCCCTAAATTATAGTTATTAACCCCTAATCTGCCCCCCCCAATGTCGCCGCAATCTAACTACAAGTATTACCCCCTAATCTGCCGACCAGACATCGCCGCCACCTACATAATAGCTATTAACCCCTAATTTGCTGTCCCTAACATCGCCGACCCCTACATTATAGTTATTAACCCCTAATCTGCCCCCTAACGTCGCCGCAACCTAAATACAAGTATTAACCCCTAATCTGCCGACCGGACATCACCACTATAATAAATGTATTAACCCCTAAACCGCCGCACTCCCGCCTTGCAAACACTATAACAAATTTTATTAACCCCTAATCTGCCCTCCCTAACATCACCGCCACCTACCTACAATTATTAACCGCTAATCTCCCGCCCCCAACATCGCTGCTACTATAATAAAGTTATTAACCCCTAAACCTAACCCTAACCCTAACACCCCCTAACTTAAATATAATTTAAATAAAACTAAATAAATTTACTCTAATTAAATAAATTAATCCTATTTAAAACTAAATACTTACCTGTAAAATAAACCCGAATATAGCTACAATATAAATAATAGTTACATTGTAGCTACTTTAGGATTTATATTTATTTTACAGGCAACTTTGTATTTATTTTAACTAGGTACAATAGTTATTAAATAGTTAATAACTATTTGATAACTACCTAGCTAAAATAAATACAAATGTACCTGTAAAATAAATCCTAACCTAAGTTACAATTACACCTAACACTACACTATCATTAAATTAATTAAATAAATTAATCCTATTTAAAACTAAATACTTACCTGTAACATAAACCCTAATATAGCTACAATATAACTAATAGTTACATTGTAGCTATTTTAGGATTTATATTTATTTTACAGGCAACTTTGTATTTATTTTAACTAGGTACAATAGTTATTAAATAGTTATTGACTATTTAATAGCTACCTAGTTAAAATAATTACAAAATTACCTGTAAAATAAATCCTAACCTAAGTTACAATTAAACCTAACACTACACTATCATTAAAAAAATTAAATAAATGAACTACAAGTATCTACAATTAAATAAACTAAACTAAAGTACACAAAAAAACAAACACTAAATTACAAAAAATAAAAAAAAATTACAAGAATTTTAAACTAATTACACCTAATCTAAGCCCCCTAATAAAATAACAAAGCCCCCCAAAATAAAAAAATGCCCTACCCTATACTAAATTACAAAAGTTAACAGCTCTATTACCTTACCAGCTACCTGGTCTGCCGGTCTGGATGTCCCCTTCTGCCCCATCGGATGAAGACTTCGGCCCGGCTGGGTGAACACAACTCAAGGAAGGAGATCTTCAGGGGCTTAGTGTTAGGTTTATTTAAGGGGGGTTTGGGTTAGAGTAGGGGTATGTGGGTGATGGGTTGTAATGTTGATGGGTGGTATTGTGTTTTTTTTTACAGGCAAAAGAGCTGTTTTCTTTGGGGCATGCCCCGCAAAAGGCCTTTTTAAGGGCTGGTAAGGTAATAGAGCTGTTAACTTTTGTAATTTAGTATAGGGTAGGGTATTTTTTTATTTTGGGGGGCTTTGTTATTTTATTAGGGGGCTTAGATTAGGTGTAATTAGTTTAAAATTCTTGTAATATTTTTTTAATTTTTGTAATTTAGTGTTTGTTTGTTTTTGTACTTTAGTTTAGTTTATTTAATTGTATTTTATTGTAGGTACTTGTAGTTAATTTATTTAATTAATTTAATGATAGTGTAGTGTTAGGTTTAATGGTAACTTAGGTTAGGATTTATTTTACAGGTAATTTTGTAATTATTTTAACTAGGTAGCTATTAAACAGTTAATAACTATTTAATAGATATTGCACTTAGTTAAAATAAATACAAAGTTGCCTGTAAAATAAATATAAATCCTAAAATAGCTACAATGTAACTATTAGTTATATTGTAGCTATATTAGGGTTTATTTTACAGGTAAGTATTTAGTTTTAAATAGGATTCATTTATTTAATTATAGTAAATTTATTTTGTTTTATTTAAATTATATTTAAGTTAGGGGGGTGTTAGGGTTAGGGTTAGACTTAGGTTTAGGGGTTAATAACTTTATTATAGTAGCGGCGACGTTGGGGGCGGCAGATTAGGGGTTAATAATTGTAGGTAGGTGGCAGCGATGTTAGGGAGGGTAGATTAGGGGTTAATAAAATTTATCATAGTGTTTGCGAGGCGGGAGTGCGGCGGTTTAGGGGTTAATACATTTATTATAGTGGCGGTGATGTCCGGTGGGCAGATTAGGGGTTAATACTCGTAGTTAGGTTGCAGCAACGTTGGGGGGGGGGCAGATTAGGGGTTAATGAAATTTATTATAGTGTTTGCGAGGCAGGAATGCGGTGGTTTAGGGGTTAATACATTTATTATAGTGGCGGCGATATCCGGTTGGCAGATTAGGGGTTAATACTTGTAGTTAGGTTGCGGCGACGTTGGGTGGGCAGATTAGGGGTTAATAAAATTTATTATAGGGTTTGCAAGGCGGGAGTGTGGCGGTTTAGGGGTTAATACATTTATTATACTAGCGGCGAGGTCCGGTCGGCAGATTAGGGGTTAATAAATATAGTTAGGTTGCAGCAACGTTGGGGGGGCATATTAGGGGTTAATAAATTTAATATAGGGGTCGGCGGTGTTAGGGGTAGCAGATTAGGGGTACATAGGTATAATGTAGGTGGCGGCGGTGTCCGGAGTGGCAGATTAGGGGTTAATAAGATAATGCAGGTGTCAGCGATAGTGGGGGCGGCAGATTAGGGGTTAATAAGTGTTAGATTAGGGGTGTTTAGAGACTCGGGGTTCATGTTAGGGTGTTAGGTGCAGACTTAGTGTTTCCCCATAGGAAACAATGGGGCTGCGTTAAGAGCTGAACGCTGCTTTTTTTTCAGCCGAAACTGCCCCACTCATTCGGTAGATTCGGAAGTATTTTAATTCGTAAAGTCGAATCGATACGAATCTCCGAATTTACTGAATTTTCTGAATTTCCGAATAGATCTGAAACGAATCACACATGTCTAATTGTTGCTTTATTTTCAAATCTGGTATTGCTATAACGATACTTTTATACTTACCTGTGTACAAGTTTCTTCTCTAAAGATGATTTGGGACTATCTATATTTGTATATATCAAAACCGAAGTTTGTTATATTTATATTACTGAGGATTGCAAACAGTTACTTTGTATATCTGCAACAATCTAAAGACTCTATCTAACTCTGCAATTAATATTGAGCTTTATACATAGTTTTGCTCATATATGTGGCAGAAACATCTCTTGATTATAATGCGCTATATAATTTAACCCTCTAATTGCTGGAATGTATAATTTGGGTTAACATTACTCAAGAGCTACAAACCAATAATTACATTTCCTGGTAATTCGTTGACAACTTGGGAGAAATTAATTTCGTATATTGGGATGTAGTGGGGGGGGGATGAGAAAATGGGAGAATATTTGAGATTCAGAGAGGAGAATACCCCTTTTTTCTCTCTAATTTCTGTGAGCTTTGTATGTTCTGCTGAATCTAATTGATAAAAGTGCAGTTTGTGCAAATCTGGGATTATATAATCCTCTTGTAGGAAAACACTCACAGGACTTTAAAATGTAATTATTTTGTTGTAAATTCATAAAAAAAACAGGTCACCAAGTCGACGTTACAGCTTAATGTTAAGCCTTTGTCAAGACCATAACGAAATATCATTCTGCTTGCTATCAACGTGTTGTTGTTTATATATATATTATAGATTTTAAGATTTTAATGTAGTGTATCAACAATACAAACTTGAACTCTGAAGTGTAATGTTTTTTTAAAAAATGAAGGCCTAATTAGTTGAGCCTAAAACAAAACACATAATTGTATATACTTTTTTTTCTTTTAGTTATGGCCTGTTAAATGCTGTATAATGCCTAACAATCTGTATGTTATTAAGATAAATTATTGTAAATGAAAGATAGGTTGACTCGTCTAATTAATCTTTAATTTCTTTGCATAAACTTTGCTGTTTGTAGACTTAATTGGGCTTTCAAGCAGCTGCATGACCTTCATGTAAGTTTAAACACTTTTACACCAGAATATTTTACATGCTAAGCTATTTTATGCATGTGTAATTAACTTTTTGGAATTCAGCTTCAGTGCATAGCGTTGGCAGACTAAGGTTTCACTTCTCACAAGTTACATTAATGTTTCATAATGTTCACATCATATTAAAACACTTTTGCTTGACAGCACAAACATTTTCACTGCGTACAGATTCACTCTTCTGCCAGTAATGGTATAAAATTAATGGAAATGTAATGGCTAAGAGGTATCCATGATAACTTAATCTCCAACAAATGCCACTACCCACCGTAAGTGTTGTACATAATAAAATTTCTACTTCTGGATAAACTAAGTTGAAATGAAACTTGAATACCTGTTAACTAGAGCTAAAGCTGTTTAGTGAATAACCCTCCTTAAGTGATTAGCATTTTATTTGTCACAGTTGTGAAGAATCATAGTTCACTAATATATGTGCACCTGTTAAGTAGTGTGTAGGCAGCAAGCACCTGTCCTGGATTCTCTTTCCAGGACATATGCAAAAAAGCAAAAGGTCAGCATGAGAATGCCAGGACATTTTAGCATACTGTACTCATGTATTAATATGTCATCTGTTTGGCTTCCCTATCATTTTGTCAGCTACAGCTTGGTGTTAAATTCTATATTAAGTCAATAACAAAAACATTTTCTCATGTACCATGTTATCTGTGTTTATATTTGGCAGACTACTAAATATGTTTGCAGATTTAGTTAGACTGTAATTGTTCTGTATTTAATGAAGGCCACTTTAATTTATTGATTCATTTACTCATTTAGGGCTAGATTACAAGTACATATATATTTAATCATTGCTGGCATCGCTGCACTACTTACCCCCTGAGTGAGTTTTCATGTCATGTCTCACAGCATGAGAATGAGGCTCCCATTTGAGCCTATCGAAGTGTGCTTTTGTGAGCTTGTGTTTGCATTGCTTTAAACATTAGCGTGCACTGGTATTACTAAGTGGATTGCTTATATCACTTGCAAAACAGCAATATTTAGCGCTCCCCTTTTAATCAGTGTCTTAATTTTTTAGAAAAAAAAAAATATATATATATATATATATACATACACACAAGGACTTTATCAAAAGTAATGCAAAAGTGGGCATAACTTTTTTATTAACTGATGTAGGTCGTTCAAATTGTACATTTTGCTGGAGCACCATCATTGAACCCAACTCTCGAATCCTCTTTGAAAATATTCAAGTGTGCACTGTTGTACACACTTCTTCACAGCCACTTTCATCTCGTCTGTGTCATTAAATCGTTGTCCCCGAAGACTGTCCTTCATTGGACCAAACAGGTAGAAGTCCGAGGGCACCAGAGCCTGGCTGTACAGTGGATGGGGGACTGAGAACCAGCCTAATTTGCCGATCACCTTACTTGTTGCCAAAGAGATGTGCGGTCATGCATTGTCATGGTGAATGTGGATCGCTTTTAGATTCTTGTTCTCTTCCTCCTAATGGCTTCTCTAAGCATCTGGATTATCTCAATGTACCACTCGCTGTTAATGGTACGGCCCCATTCCAGAAAACCAAGGAGAATGATGCCCTTGTCATCCCAAAAAACAGTCACCATGACTTGCTGTGCTGATCACTGGCTCTTGAACTTCTTAGGCCTTGGAGAGGATGTGTGATGCCTTTACATGGACTGATTCATTTCTGGATCATAATGATACACCTACATTTCATCCCCTGTCACCTGATCGGAAAAAGATGTGTCTATATTGGCTTCAAATGCTTCAAGCAGATCAGAGCAGACTTCTCTCCTTCAAATCGGGTGTCAACTGCTGAGGTACCATCTTCTCTACGACATTGTGACCACAGTCCAGTTGTGCAACAAGCTCATGGATTATGACATTTCTGTCCACGTGAATAAACTTGTCCACTCGATGACCATTTGTGTCAGTGGTCAAGTCTCCCACTGTGTGGTTTGTATTCAATGCCGGTTTCCCCTTCTGTAAACTGTGCACATTGCTCTTGTGCACAGTGTCATCTCCGTATACATTAAGTAGCCTTCTGTGGATGGCGGAAAGCCTGCGCCCCTCCTTTATCAAGAACTCAATGACAGCACGTTGCTTCTGCTTGGAATCCATCATTCACATGCAAGGAAAAAAAAAGACTCTGAAACATCTGTATAGAGGAAGAGTCACTCCAAAAACATGTGCAATTTGAATGACCTACATCAGTTTTTTAAAAAGTTATGCCCACTTTTGCATTACATTTGGTACAGCCTTAGTATATATATATATATATATATATATATATATATATATATATATATATATATATATATATATATATATATATATATATATCTAGAAGAGTGTGAGACAAAACAAGCGCCCAGAGGCACACTTCGTGTAGTACGTTTAGATAAATAACTTATACTTTAACAGTTGGAAAAAATCCGCTCTCACCTGATTCAACCTCAGCTTATGAGGTATGTAATAAGCGCTTCTGTTTATATACTCAGGTCTCGTATCGCCCTCCTATAGGTCCTCAGGTCTCCAGTTCCTCCTTGGAGTCTGCAGAGTGTTCCTGGATCTCTGCAGCCTATATCTAGAAGGGGACTTGCATTCAATCTTGGACGATCACATGAAGAGGACCTCCTTGTTGCCGAAGACTGCCCCCCGCCGGAAGACTGCTCTGCACCTCCGGGAAGAAGATAGAATGTGACCCTGCGATAGAGGAAGATGGATCCGCCTGGATGAAGACTTTGCTCCGTCTGGGCTGGGTGGCGTGCAGGTAGCCCTCAGTTTATGCCGGGGTTAGGTTCAAAACCCAGTTTATAATGTAAGTCAATGAGAAGGGAGGGAGTTAGGTTCCTCTCAAAATTGACAGAAGTAACACCTAATACAATATTTTTAAAGCTTTGATATGAAGACGTTAAATGCTAAGCAGCATTATAAACCTAATTAAATAATCACACCACAGACTGTATCATGAAAATAAGTTTAATGAACAAAAAAATTTTTACTTGCATATTTCTGCAATCAGTTATCTGCATTGTTAGCATGTTAGATAATATTGGGTCTGCACCTATTCTATGCATTTCAATCTGGGCTGATTAAGCAGTTAGGCACCCTCACCTCAAGCAGCTGGACAGGAATATAATAGGGAAGTGGCTGCTAGATCTTGTTGCTTTGAAAGCTGCTCGATAGCTAAGGTCTGTTCTGTGTACACAGATTAATTTCAGTCTACTAAGCTTGCATAACTTTGCTGCAACACATGCAGACAGCTCCACCTACTGGCTATTTTAATTAGTGCACTGCTTTTCAATGCTTTTCAATAGCAGTCACATGACTGAAAAAAAGGTTGTTATTCTGAAACGGCGCAAATTGAACCGGCGTAAACCGAGGGCCACCTATATTCAAAAAATAGAGAAAACAAGTGGAACCAATCCAGCACAAACTCATTAGAAGTCCCAATCTTAATTACTGACTGTGAAAAATGGAGAAGGATATCATCACCAAATGCTTCAGTCCAGACTATAATTTATTACACAGAAATAACAGAGGTCAGGTGAGCATAATTGGTTATAATTTTTTCCCTCCGAAGCTGAATACCACTCTGGGAGGACTTTGTGTGATATATGTCCCATAAGTGTTGGCTTGCTGCTTATGTTACTATATTAGTATCAGTATGACTTTTCCACTGCACTATTTAAAATATCCTGCAAAGCTGTTAATTGATCTACATCAGCACAATTTGTTACTTTTGTTTTGTCATATGCTTACGGAGCTCCAATTTGCTCCAATATGACTGTGGCCTTTATTTGATTACAGCTGTATTTAGTAGTGGATGTGAGTGGGTACCCTGAAGATGTGTTGAACTCTTCACTTATCCTCTCACCCTCTAGTTCTGAGGGAGTTGTGTATTTTTGCTCAAAATTGAATAGTTTGAAAATGTTTATTTCATTTTCTGTGTAATAAATTATAGTCTGGACTGAAGCATATGGTGATATCCTTCTCCTTAATTTTTCACAGTCATTAATTAAAGGTACATGAAACCCAAAAAATTTCTGTCATGATTCAGATAGAGAATATCATTTTAAACAACTTTCTAATTTACTTCTATTATCTAATCTGTTTCATTCTCTTGGTATCGTTTGTTGAAGGAGCAGAAATGCACTACTAGTTTCTAACTGAACACATTGGTGAGCCAATCACATTCAATATATATATAGGCAGCCACCAATCAACAGCTACAACCTAGGTTCTCTGCTGCTCATGAACTTGCCTAGATAAACATTTCAGCAAATGATAACAAGAGAAGGAAGCAAATTAAATAATAGAAGTAAATTGAAAAGTAGTTTCAAATTGTATTCTCTATCTGAATCATGAAAAACAAATTTTGGGTTTCATGTCCCTTTAAGATTGGGCCTTCTAATGAGTTTGTGCTGGATTGATTCCACTTTTGATTTCTCTCATTTTGGAATATTTATAGTTTTTTGTAACCCCGTGCACTGGATAACCTTAGTTGTGATTACTTTCAGGTTTATCTATTACTCAAGGGATGGTAAATAATTAACCTGTGTAGCTGGTTCACCCCTCATACATACAGTTTGTGGAAGTGCAACATTATGCTCACGCTCTCATTCTATTATATAGAGTGATGGAGAGAACATATAGTTATGGATTACTGCAATTGTAATTATTACTATTTATAATAAGATCACTTAAAATTGTATTTTGGTAATAAGCCTAAAATAAAGTTATTAAAAAAATCAAATTTTCACTAGGTCTTTTCTCATACCACACATAAAGAGACCTATAAATGGACAATGGAAACACTTTTAAATGTGTTCTTAAAATTCTTAAAATCTCAGAGAAGTAAGTAGTCAAATTATAAATTAGACAGTTACAATTGCCTGTTAAACATAATTATCATAATTAACAAACAAAAAAACAATTATTCCTAGTGAATATATATATATATGTGTGTGTGTGTGTGTCTGGACAGCATTAGATGAGAGTTAGTTTGTGGGTGGTTTTTTGTTTGTTTTTTGCAGTTTAAGAATGATTCTTCGTAAAATGTATTAGAGATTTTAAGTTGTATGGCTCTTATCATAGCCATTGCTATTCATTCATAGCCCCTTGTTAAAAGAATTTTGGAGTTTCCGGAGCATATTTTCTTCAACATAAGCATAGGATATGATTACTAGAACAACCCATGTTTTGTAGGGGATTCATGAAGTTTCATAGATCTGATTGAAAAATATATAGGCCACTGCCCTTTCCCATGACCTCCAGAAAAATTCCTGTCGACATACACCAATAGAAAGAAAACATGAATGAAACCTGTTTTTCTTTGAAAGTGGAAACATTCCTTACACAGAATTTAGATCTTTGTAGTTGTGCAGGGCTTTTTTTATTTTATTATTTTTTTATTATGTGTTAATTATTTGTTCTTCTTTAAATAATATGGTAAAATAAAGAGTGCATGATTTATTTAATTAGTGTCTTTGCAATGTTTTTAACTTTACTTATTTATAGAGCAGTAGTTTTATGTTAATATGCGTTTTTAACCACATTAATCTAATAAAATATAATTTGCTAAAGACTTTTTTCCTGTTTCCTTATTTATTTTTTAATACAATATACAGACCAGATTGAGATGCCCCATATTTTTGTTTTTCTAGACAATTTGATATAATATTTATTTAAAAGTTTTAATACCTGTGTGTGATAATTTATTGTTTTTATTTCTTTTAATAATGTATTAAGAATAATAATTGTTAAAGAAAAAAGATTACAAAACGTTTACAATAGTTAAAACAATAGAATTGTAACGTGTTCTTCTTTACATACATGCATAATGCATTTATCATATAATTGTATAGCAGGCTTTAGCTTGCAATTCTATTTTTTTTTTTAGATATGTGGCACACATTTTAATTGTATGTAATATAATTAACTTGCAATTGTCCCGTAAAATGAATACATACAGTATGTAATATAAAAACAGAATATTATTGTGTCTATGAGCTTTTTGTGACTTTAGTAAATTCTGACCTCGTCAGAAGTTTTGAGATATTTGAGAAAGTCATGTAATGGTAACATTCCATTTGCTTACCATGGAGTCAAGAAACAACCACAAATATGTTGTTACAGTTTCCAATTCATGTTTGGTTGCTAAAAATACCAGAAGGCATAATGTTCAGGCTTTTGAATACTTAAAACAGCTGATCCAGATTGCTTCTTATGTAGCTATAATTTGCTCAAGCAAAAATCATTAAAAAAAAAAGATGCATAGATTGGGCTTTTCAAAAATCTCTGTTGGATGTTTCCATTTTCAAGTGCTTGATTTAGACCTAAACTTCACTATTAGAATTATTTATAATAGTATCAATGTTTTTTTTTTTTTTTTTAAATCTGTAAATGTTGACTTAAATAGCATGTACTAATATAATAATATAACCAAATCACTGCATACATACATTGAAAATTAGTCTACCATGTTTGTGCTATAGCTTAGAACCACTGAACTTTAAAGGGACACTAAAGTCAAAATGAAAATGTCATGACTCAGGTTGAGCAGTTTTTAAAAGACTTCGCAATTTACTACAGTATTTTTTATATGCGCACTGAGGCACCAGCTATTGAGCATATGCAAGAGTTGACACTGTATAACTATATGAGTCTGTGATTGCCTGATGGCTGTCACATGATAAAAGGGGCAGGCAAACTGAAGCACATTTTTCAATTTGTAAAAAAAAATCTACATTTAGAATTCAGAGAAGTCCTTTTACATTGTCTTTATATTATGCACTTATTGATTTAGGCAATTCTACTGTATGTAATGATCATTTAACAATTTTATATACTTAATTTTTTGGAGTTTAAACCATAATAAAGTTAATTATTACATTGTTACAGCTAATGAGTGTATATACTGTATTTGCTTATAGATCACACTTCTTACTTATAATGAGGACACTGGAGAAAAACAAGGGAAACAAAATAAGTCTTCACATACATAATACATGCCACTGCCACCTCTTGGAGTAGGCATGGTGTTTGAATAGTGGTCATGGAAAAACACTAAGAAATGTAAATGCATACATTTTGTGGTAATGTAAGTATATAGGAAAAATGCTTCTATTTAAACTTGAAATGCAACCACGCACTTTTTGATTTTGAACTTTCTTTCTCTTTAGGGCCTAGTAGTGCTATGTGAGGCACACTTGGTACTCATACTTCTTCTTATCAATCCCCATCTATTTCAGGTGACCCCAGCCATGAGAGTATCCATACAGGAAAGACGCATTTCCCACAAAGATGGAAGTAGCTATATGTACAGTGTTATGGCCTAGTAATGCTATGTGAGAAGCCTGTCAGGAGTGCAAATAATTAGCACTTGATATGAGCGATACACACAAAACAAAAACAATCTTGTGCTGTGTCTGCAAATAAAGTATCTGGATAATGACCCAAAGTACACAGTGGTATTACCAATAAATTAAATTAAATTCTAGATACGATCAATAATGGCAATATTCCAATTCCTTACTGGTATCCAGCAATATATGAATTTGAGAAAGTACCTTAACCTTTAATCAGCGTTTTTCCAGTCTTTTGAAATAAAGGCACTGGCAAACACTTGAGAAAACAGAATATTTCTTTTAAGAGTAACTGTGATTCCATATTTGTGGTTTATGTGTTTGAATGTGGGTGTGGCCTGTTGTAACGTTTGTGGTTTATGTGTTGGAATGTGGGTGTGGCCTGTTGTATGTTTGTCGCACAAAGCGTAAAATCAGACAGAGGTTGAATGAACATGTATATAGTGTCCCTAAACACTTTTTGGAACATCACAATAGTAACCCTGTCTCTTTAAAGGTACGAGTGATAGATTGGGTTCCACCAACTAAACATAATAGGTTGTTAGAACTCAGGAGGCTAGAAAACTTTTGGATTTATAAATTAAAATGGTTACACCTAGCTGGTTTGAATATTGACATAGATGTGGCAGCACATATGTAAATATCATAAGTTGGTCTAGTGTGTTCTTCCTGTGCTTTATTTACTACCTTCTTTTTAACTTTTTATTACCTTCTTTTTAATACCTTTTTAATAACTGTTTTATGAAAAAGTATTTTTTTTTATTGAATGTATTTGTACATATTGTTCTATAAATATGCCCGTATGTAACTGCTATGAAATGGTTGTTGGAATTCTTTAAATTAACTTTAAGGAACAATCTAAGTTACAGGATAATTTGAATGAATCGTCTATAAGAAGATGCCGCAGGATGAGTTATGTTGAATCTGGGGGCTATCATCTTCATGATTCTAATATGTGTTTACTTTAAGTAAGAGGGGTGAGACAAAAAATGCAATTGGTAAGCAACAAGTTTACTTTTACAATATATGTTTTTATAATATGATCTTATAATCAATCCTATTTGTTAGGAGTCGTACTGCTCTTGCAGTTCTTTGAATTATTTCCCCTGATAATTAATGCCGAAATATAAGCAGAGTGAACTGTGTATACACACCTCTTGAATATTTTAACTGATTCGCTACAAAGTAACCAATGAAAGCAGGGATTCTCAACACACACCTCCATAGTGAGAGGTGTGCCTTTGTAAGGTATGTAAGGTCTTTCCTTCAGTACCCAAATAAGTCAAATAGTTATGACTCAGTCTTACACCAAACCATGGGCTCTATGGATGTTATTAGAGCCCTGATATGCTCCTAGACTGAGGGTGACTATAAATAGTCAATTTAAGGAGAGAACAATAAAATCCTTGATAAACTATAAAAGAATTCTTATTTCAGAGTGCCTTGTTTACGGTTACTAGTAACAGACTGTATCTTGTTAATATAGCTCAGGGTGAACAAAACTTTAAACACTTTCGTCCAGATTATGAGTGTTTCGTTATGAGCGGCTCGGCAATAACTTGCAACTTATTTCCACCGTTCACCTCCCTATAGTGCTGCTATTATAGGTTTGCAAAAACCCGGCATTAGCAGGCAATATGGCAGCGTTGAGCTCCATACCGCACACAAATACCAGCGTTGTTTTGAGCTGCTTTTACATGCTTGTTCACACTTTCCCCATAGACATCAATGGGGAGAGCTGGCTAAAAAGAAAGCCTAACACCTGCAATAAAGGAGCGTAAAGCTCCGTAACGCTGCCCCATTGATTCCTATGGGGAAAGAAAATTTATGTTTAATCCTAACACCCTAACATAAACCCAGAGTCTAAACACCCCTAATCTGCTGCCCTCGACATCACCGCCACCTACATTACACTTATTAAGCCCTAATCTGCCGCCCTCGACATCGCCGCCACCTACCTACACTTATTAACCCCTAATCTGCTGCCCCAATGGTGTCGCTACCTACATTACACTTATTAACCCCATAATCTGCCGCCCCCAACGTCGCCGCCACTATACTAAAAAAAATACAAACAACCCCCCAACAGTAAAACCCACCACCCACACAGCCAAACCCCCCAAATAAAATCCTATCTAAAAAACCTAAGCTCCCCATTGCCCTGAAAAGGGCATTTGGATGGGCATTGCCCTTAAAGGGCATTTAGCTCTTTTCAATTGCCCAAACCCTAGGGTTTAGGCTAGGGTTTTTTTTATTTGGGGGGGGGGGGCTATTAGATTAGGTGTAATTAGTTTAAATATTTGATAATTTCTTTTTTATTTTGTGTAATTTAGTGTTTATTTTTTTTGTAATTTAGCTAATTGTATTTAATTAATATTTATTTAATTGTAGTGTAATGTTAGGTGTTAGTGTAAGACAGGTAAGGTTTTATTTTACAGGTAAATTTGTATTTATTTTAACTAGGTAGCTAGCAAATAGTTAATAACTATTTAGTAACTAGTCTGCCTAGTTAAAATGAATACAAACCATAATTAGACAATAATACTCCACAAAGGCTTCCCCAATGTACCCTCTTCTTTTTGGATAGCTGTGAAATTAAAATAAAACCTAAGATAGCTACAATGTAACTATTAGTTATATTGTAGCTAGCTTAGGGTTTATTTTACAGGTAAGTATTTAGTTTTAAATAGGTATTAGTTAGGTAATGATAGTAATTTTTATTTAAATTTATTTTAATTATATTAAAGTTAGGGGTGTTAGGGTTAGACTTAGGGTTAGGTTTAGGGGTTAATAACTTTAGTATAGTGGTGGCGGTGACGTTGGGGGCGGCAGTTTAAAGGTTAATAATATTTAATTAGTGTTTGCTATGTGGTAGTGCCGTGGCTTAGTGGTTAATATGTTTATTATAGTGGCGGTGATGTCTGAAGCGGCAGATTAGGGGTTAATAATTTTATTTTAGTGTTTGTGATGCAGGAGGGCATCGGTTTAGGGGTCAATAGGTAGTTTATGGGTGTTAGTGTACTTTGTAACACTTTAGTTATGAGTTTTATGCTACAGATTTGTAACATAAAACCCATAACTACTGACTTTAGATGGCGGTACGAATATTGACGGTATAGGCTGTACCGCTCACTTTTTGGCCTCCCAGGCAAAACTCATAATACCGGCGCTATGGGAGTCCCATTGAAAAAGGACTTTTTGAAAGGTGCAGTAGTTACGTTGCGTTACGGCCAAAAAAGTGTGCGGTACAGCTATACCTACAAGACTCGTAATAGCAACAGTAGTGAAAAAAACAGCATTATGAGGCTTTTTCACTCATAATGCAAAACTTGTGATCTAGCCATTGTAGAAGTAGCTGTTGCGGTAATTCAGATTGCTAGATTGTATGCAAAGCAATGTTACTATAATGAGACAATGTTGAGGTATGGGAGTAGAATAACAGTTACTGATGTAGAAAGTCAGGATTCACAACCCAGACCGCATTAGTATGGAGGTCATCAGTACAGAGCAAACGGCAGAGTTCAGACAATGTTCATAAGCAGCACATATGTTAGTAAGCAGATGAAAGGCAAGATATTGCACACGTTAGATTGGGGCTTAAGAACTGACAAGCTGTGTAAAAGACTGTACCGTGTTTCAGCTGAGAGAACTTGGCAGTTACGGCTTGTCCGGTCTCAGGAAGTGCAGGCTCAGCAGAGTGACGTTATGAGGCGCCGCTTGTCAGTGGCGTGATAGTGAGTAGCGCAGGCTACAAGCGAGGTATGCAGCAGGTAAGGGTATAGATTATCCGTAAGGAGTTGAATCCTGTAGGGATGTAATAGAACCAAACAGTGTTAGGAAAAAAAAGTGAATGAAAACAGCAGTATTTGCAAAAGGTTAGCAATGCCTAGATAAGGCTGGCTAATAAGTATTTATCATGTTTAAAATAATACATAAGTATTTATACCTTACGCTGTTGTATACTATCATTCTACATGCAAACTAATATAGCCATACACATCGGCTTGATTACAAGTTTGTGCTGTGGGAGCTCGGGAGGAGTCGATATCCTGACTGGTCGAGGCCCTGTGACGTCAACAGCCTTAGCGTGTCTGTCGGGCGACTCACAACAGTCCCGGCTTGCTATTACTGGCACTCGGTTCCGCTTCGTCTGTGAGTAGTCTGTGTATTTGGGGGAAGGGCTGACATCTGTGCCTTTGTATATCCCAGACGATACTGCTCTATTATTTGGTGCCTCTCTTTTTTGTTTCCATCGTCTTTAGGAGTCCATCCTGGATCATCTTATTGAGAGTGCGGCCTGAACACTTCTGGAATCGTATGAACTGATTTCGCACATAAGCGCACCTTCTTTGGGGGATTAATCGATCCTGGTTTGTTTGTGTCATGAACTCCTCAGTTCCACCTTAACTTATGTTACTACATCTCACATACCACCTTAAGAATCAATTATCTGGCTCTCTTTTCCTTTAAAAGCTTTCCATTTTCCATACACCTTTGCTGGTTTATTGAAGGTTGATACCCACTCACTCTCCAGCCTTTCTTGTTACTTGTCTAAAACAGAGTATCACTTGTTCTGTGATTAGCTCTGTCTCCTTCAACTGAAGCTACTTTTCATCTAAAGCAGAAGTCACCTGTTGCAACTGCAGCACGCACGCCGCTCTAACAACTTCCAGCTTAACAGACACAGGCCGCAATCTGCAGAGAGGATCAGAGAAGCTGCACTCACACAGCTGCTAGAGCCAGGTTCCGTATACAAGTGTTAGCATTGCCGTTAAGACTGTGAACTTATCTTTACCGTATGGTGTAATGTTTAACAGCGCAGCAAGCTGATACAGTATTCTTAACACTGTTTACAAATCTTTACTGCAAGGTGTATTATTTAAAGGGCCAGCAAGCTGAAACAGTAAACTTAACACTGTGAACTTATCTTTACCACAAGGTGTATTATTTAAAGGGCCAGCAAGCTGAAACATTATACTCCACACTGTGAACTTATCTTTACCGCAAGGTGTATTATTTAAAGGCACAGTATTACCTTAAAGGGGACCTCACTTATCTGTCACAAACCTATATAAACTGCTACTTATTATCTAAAAGTTTACATAGTACAAACTTATCTCTGGACCCAGATATAATTCACCTGATCTTACTACTTATAATTTTGAGGTGAATATTCTGGGCTACATTAATCCAGGTGATTAAGACTCTGTCTCCTCACTAGCAGACAGACTTAATCACATGATACATACAAACTATTTACCAGAGAATACTCATAATCAGACTAAAGAAACAGCAATCGAATTGCTGATCATTACATAATAAACCAGCCCTAAAATCTATATTTGATAATGGAGCCCAGTGACCTGATATCACAAATCCATACCCTAAATCAGCGTTTGGATAGTCTGACACAGGCTTTTAGAGAGTTGCAGGTAGAAAACCAGAGTCTCAAAGCCTGTTTAAGGGAAGCATTGTCAAATAGGAACTCTGGAACTGATCATCAAGCAGAACCCCAAGTCTCCTACCCGGAGAAATTTTCTGGAGATCGTTCCACATTTAGGCAGTTTAGGAATGCATGCCTCTTGCTTTTTGACCTTCGTCCTAGGACATATGCAACTGATAGGTCCAAGGTTCTAACCATACTCTCCTATCTCAGGGGAGAACCCAGGGCCTGGGCCGACTCCTTTTATGAGACCCAGGACCCCATTCTAAATTCCCTGGATGCTTTCCTAAAGGCATTATCAGGCCTCTACGATGACCCCTACCGTCAAATAACTGCAGAAAGTAAACTCAGGAACTTAAAGCAGTCTAAAGCACCGGTAGAAGAGTACATTACCAGATTTAGAATCTGGGCTAGAGATTCCCTCTGGAATGAGGTATCTCTAAAAAACCAATACCGTCTCAGACTTGCAGAGGAGATCAAGGATGAGCTCGCCAGGATTGGTATACCGGATCGTCTTGACGACCTTTATGCCCTCACGATTACAATTGACAGACGCCTTAGAGAGAGGAAGCAGGAAAGAAGCCCATCTACAGCACCTGTTCGCAGGGTACTGCCAACTCCTCCAACCGTTGGTCCACCGTCCGACCAACCCATGGACATCAGTTTTATTAGGGGTCCACTTACCCCGCAGGAAAAGGCTAGACGCCGAACTGCGAATTTATGTATGTACTGCGCAGGTACTGGTCATGCATTTAAGGAGTGCCCTCTATTACTAAAGCAGAAGATAGGTAAGATCCATAACATAAAACATTGTTTCCACACAAAAACCACTGCTACAGCTTACCTTACCATTCCCTTGCTTTTGCAGTGGGACCGACACAGGATAGAGTGTAACGCAATCATCGATACAGGCGCTTGCGCCAACTTTATTGATTTACGTTTGGTTGAATAAAATACCCTTTCAGTTTAAAAGCACACCTTTGCCTATAAAAGTCATTGATGGTTCGCATTTAGCATCTGGTCCAGTGTCTCAACAGACTATTCCTTTACTCGTTTCCTCTCCACCTGGTCACACTGAAACTATCTCCTTTGATATTATTTCTTCTCCCATTTACCCTATTGTTCTGGGAATCACTTGGCTTCAACTACACCAACCTGTGGTACATTGGGATAGCCTCACCATTTCATGCTCCTCTCCCTACTGTGTCTCAACTTGTTTTCCAAACACTCACTTGTTCACTACTTCATCATCTCCTATTCCTACACAATATCTTGACTTCTCTGCTGTCTTCAATAAAACAGAAGCCGAGTCGTTGCCCCCACATAGGCCTTACGATTGCCCCATAGACTTACTTCCCGGGGCAACCATTCCCTATGGCCACATCTATCCTCTTTCTAGACCTGAATTGGCTCATTTAAAAACCTATATCACTGATAATCTAAAAAAAGGTTTTATTCGCCCTTCCACCTCCCCTGCCGGTGCCGGCATTTTTTTCGTGAAAAACAAGGATGGGTCTTTACGTCCGATAATAGATTATCGGGAATTAAACAAGCGTACTAAAAAGAACAGGTACCCTTTGCCTCTCATTCCCGAGTTAATTGAGAGGTTAAGAGGCGCCACTATTTTTACTAAACTTGATCTTAGGGGCGCCTACAACCTTGTAAGAATAAGGTCCGGAGATGAGTGGCTGACTGCATTTAGGACCAGGTATGGTCTTTTCGAATATACAGTTATGCCATTCGGGTTGTGTAATGCTCCGGCAACATTCCAGAATTTCATTAATGATATCTTTAGGGACATCCTCTACACTTTCCTAGTGGTCTATCTAGACGATATTCTTATCTATTCTTCCTCTTTCTCTGAACATGTCAAACACGTCAGGTTAGTGTTATCCAGATTACAGACACATAAGCTGTATGTCAAGTTAGAGAAGTGTCTCTTCCATGTAAATGAAGTATCATTTCTTGGCTATCGCATTAGCAATAGCAGGATATCTATGGAGGATAGTAAAATCTCTGCCATCACCACTTGGCCTATACCTTCCAACATAAAAGAAGTCCAGCGGTTCTTATGCTTCGCCAATTTTTACAGGCGCTTTATCTGCAATTTTGCAGCCATTGCTAGGCCACTCACTAACCTGACTAGGACCTCTAAGCCATTCATCTGGACTCCAGAAACTCAAAAGGCATTTGAACTCCTTAAATCTCTATTTGTTACTTCCCCAGTACTGCACATTCCCAACAGCAAAGCACAATTCGTATTGGAAGTGGATGCGTCCGAATACGCCATCGGATCTATTCTATCCCAGAGACTCTTACCAAAAGATCCTTTGCACCCAGTGTGTTACTTCTCCAGACTCCTTACACCTGCTGAACTCAACTATCCAGTGGGGGAAAAGGAGCTTCTCGCAATTAAGATTTCATTTGACCAGTGGAGACATTTGCTGGAGGGCGCAGAACATCCAATAGTAATTTATACGGACCATAAAAACCTACAATATCTTCAAACTAGTCGTACTTTGTCAGCTCGTCAGCTCAGGTGGAGCTTGTACTTTTCACGATTCAATTTCACCATCACATATCGACCTGGTTCAAGAAACGGTAAGGCGGACGCTCTGTCTCGAAAAGATATTAAGCCTTCGACTGCTCATCCCAACTCAACAATAGTTCCCGTTACATCCATAATTGGTGTACTCTCACCTAATAGCACTGAATTAAAGAACCAACAACAACTGGATACAACAAAGGCTACTTACCCTCTCACCCCTGATCAAAACGGTATCCTCTGTAATAAGTCAAGATATTACATACCACCATCTCTCCGGACAAAAGTGTTATCTATAACTCATGATTCCTCCTTAGCTGGTGATTTGGGAATACATAAGACCTATGGCCTTCTACAAAGGCACTTCTGGTGGCCTTCTATGAGACACTCAGTAAAACAATATATAAGTTCCTGTTCCAGCTGTCAAACCTGTAAACCATCTCATCAACTCCCTCTGGGCCTATTGCAAAACATACCCTTACCAGACTATCCGTGGGCATACGTCTCTATGGATTTTATCGTTGATCTTCCAAGCTCCTGTGGCATGACTGTCATCTTTGTCGTAGTTGACCTGTTCTCTAGAATGGCCCACTTCATTCCTACAGCTTCACTTCCTACAGCACAGCAGACTGCAGATCTATTTATCAAAGAGATTGTTCGACTGCATGGCCTTCCAGTATCTGTACTCAGTGACAGAGGGTCGCAATTTACATCCAAGTTTTGGAGATCCCTATGTCAATCTCTTGGCATTCAGCAACACCTGACTACATCGTACCACCCGCAAACAAATGGGCTATGTGAACGTACCAACCAATGGTTGGAGCAATACCTGAGATGTTTTTGCTCCCATAAACACGACTCTTGGGCTTCACTCCTTCCCCAGGCTGAATTTTCTTTCAATAACACTACTAATTCATCCACAGGATTTTCACCCTTTTATGTCAACTCAGGAAGGCACCCTCGTTTTCACCCGCTACCTCCTGCAAACAGTCCCTGTCCACAAGTAAATGACTTGGTCAACTCCATTAAACAGACCTATACTGTCATACAAGAGAACATCAAGCAAGCACAAGCCACCCAGAAACGATACTACGACCTACGCCATCGTCCCCAACCCGCCTACAAAGTGGGTGACTTAGTTTGGCTCGCCACCAAAAATCTTAAATTACCTACACCCTGTAGGAAATTCAATAAACTGTTTGTGGGACCCTTCCCGATAGTGGCTATAAGCAACCCTGTCACTGTTACCCTACAACTCCCAGCAACTTACCGTATACATCCCACATTTCATGTGTCACTTGTCAAACCCTGTGATCCCTCTACCCATGTCTCTCCATCTCCTCCAGAATCTCCTGCACCTGACCCCGAATACGAAGTACATTCTATAGTCGACTCCCGAAGGTATCACGGTGAACTCCAATACCTTGTCCGCTGGTCGGGGTATGACTCATCTGAGGATTCCTGGGAGCCGGCATCCAATCTATCGGCTCCCCGACTGGTGTCTGTGTTCCACCGTAGGCATCCTGATCGTCCAGCGCCTTGACACCTCCTTGAGGTTCTTTTGAGGGGGGGATGTGTCATGAACTCCTCAGTTCCACCTTAACTTATGTTACTACATCTCACATACCACCTTAAGAATCAATTATCTGGCTCTCTTTTCCTTTAAAAGCTTTCCATTTTCCATACACCTTTGCTGGTTTATTGAAGGTTGATACCCACTCACTCTCCAGCCTTTCTTGTTACTTGTCTAAAACAGAGTATCACTTGTTCTGTGATTAGCTCTGTCTCCTTCAACTGAAGCTACTTTTCATCTAAAGCAGAAGTCACCTGTTGCAACTGCAGCACGCACGCCGCTCTAACAACTTCCAGCTTAACAGACACAGGCCGCAATCTGCAGAGAGGATCAGAGAAGCTGCACTCACACAGCTGCTAGAGCCAGGTTCCGTATACAAGTGTTAGCATTGCCGTTAAGACTGTGAACTTATCTTTACCGTATGGTGTAATGTTTAACAGCGCAGCAAGCTGATACAGTATTCTTAACACTGTTTACAAATCTTTACTGCAAGGTGTATTATTTAAAGGCCCAGCAAGCTGAAACAGTAAACTTAACACTGTGAAGTTATCTTTACCACAAGGTGTATTATTTAAAGGGCCAGCAAGCTGAAACAGTAAACTTAACACTGTGAACTTATCTTTACCACAAGGTGTATTATTTAAAGGGCCAGCAAGCTGAAACATTATACTCCACACTGTGAACTTATCTTTACCGCAAGGTGTATTATTTAAAGTCACAGTATTACCTTAAAGGGGACCTCACTTATCTGTCACAAACCTATATAAACTGCTACTTATTATCTAAAAGTTTACATAGTACAAACTTGTCTCTGGACCCAGATATAAT
The DNA here is from genome assembly GCF_027579735.1 of Bombina bombina. Taxonomy (NCBI): domain Eukaryota; kingdom Metazoa; phylum Chordata; class Amphibia; order Anura; family Bombinatoridae; genus Bombina; species Bombina bombina. The sequence continues at coordinate 309,786,575 of NC_069502.1, read as the reverse complement.
TCACCTGATCTTACTACTTATAATTTTGAGGTGAATATTCCGGGCTACATTAATCCAGGTGATTAAGACTCTGTCTCCTCACTAGCAGACAGACTTAATCACATGATACATACAAACTATTTACCAGAGAATACTCATAATCAGACTAAAGAAACAGCAATCGAATTGCTGATCATTACAGTTTGTTATTATCTTGGCTAATAAGTAGATGCTTGTCAGAGGTCTTCACACCACTAAAGAAAATTACCTAGCAAAGAGGTAGAGGAGGAGGAGCCTAAAATAGGGTGCAAATAGAGGAATTCTTAAAGGTATATTCAAGATGAAACTGAAACATGACAGAACTCTCCCTTTAAGGAGACACTCAGTGGATCAAGGTCTGTGGCAATCAGGCTGTTGCTGATGAAACTGTGAAACCAGTCAAGGAGCAGCTAGGTTGATAGAGCGTTCCCATGAATCTTCCTCCATTCCCTAACCCTTCCACTGGACCAGGTACTGAAGGGATCGTCGGTAGAATCAAGAGTCAATGATAGAATCAACCTCATATTCCATCTCGTCAGGTAGGAAAGATGACTCTGTCACTTGTTGAGTATGAGGTCTCACAGAATGGTAAGGTTTGAGTAACAAGGCATTGAAGGTTGGATGACATTTATAAGAAGGAGGTAATTGAAGGGTAACTGCATTCTGGTTAAGTACTTTAACTATCTGAAAAGGTCCAACGAATAAAATATCCAGCTTTTTGCTGGGAACACGGAGTTTCAAGTATTTAGTGGAGAGCTAAACACTATCTCCTGGTTTGTACTCAGGGGGATTTGATCTCCTAAGATCATAATAAGTTTTTTGTCTAGTTTGGGCTTCTTGTAGAGTTTCTTTGAGAAGAGTGAAGCCTTGTGCTATAGAATTAATTGTGTCATTGACTAGGGGTGAAGTGCTTTCACTCCTTTGACTTAGGTGGTATGATGGATGAAATACATAAATAACATAGAGCGGAGTGAGTTTACTGAAGCTGTTAATAGTATTGTTGAATGAGAATTCTGTGGTTGACAATAAGGATGTCCAGTCATTTTGTTGCACAGTGCAGTAACAATGTAGGTACTGTTCCAAGGTCTGGTTTGTCCTTTCAGTTTGCCCATTGGTCTGGGGGTGGAAAGCAGTAGAAAGACTTCTTTCGATCTGTAGAGTTTGGCAAAGTTGCAACCAGAATCTCAAAGTAAATTGTGTGCCCCTATCTGTAGTAATTGAACTGGGTAATCCATGAAGTTTAATTATATGAGCAATAACAATTGAGCTCTTTTAGAGGCAGTTGGTAGTCCTTGGATAGGAATAAAATAGCCATCTTTGAAAATATATAAAACTTAGAACAAAATATACCGGAGTCTACACAAAGGTGTAAATAGAGTAGTGGACTAAAGATAATCAGCAGAGGGGCTGTCGTGGGGGCTAGTATTATTCCCAAGTAATAGTATGTGTGTGTGAGGAGCAGATTGTACCAATGACATTCAAATATAAACAAAGGGGAGAGAAACCAAAGTTCACATATAAGTAGTAAAAAAGCGTGTGGGGTTAATGATTTACCCTGGATACAACACGCCTACTAGTGATAGTTATGAGCTCAATCCCTTGTCCAAGTTGTGTGATGTGCTGTCAGATGAATATAGATGAAGCATATAAGCTGCTATGGTGCATGTGTGGAAATTAGTAGCCACAATACCTTAGGGGAGGAACAAAACACAACGCTGACCAGGCAGCAATAAAATGTGTACAATCTCCAACACCTCCTAAGGCTAACAATATAGACACCAATAGCACAAGCAAGCAAACGTTGTCACAGAATACAGTTCAAGCAGCACTAACAGTTCAGCGTGTTCATACAGCCTTAGTTCCTTGTGGCTGCTGCAGCTTGCAATCCCAGCATCTTCAAGATCCTCCTTACTGCACACACACACAGTTTGGCCCCTAAACCCCTCCTTCCAGCATCCGGTTTCAGCAGCTCCCTTGTCAGCTACCTGCAGAGAGTACAGGAACCCTTGTGCAAAAGAGTGGAGTCCCAGAAATCCACAACGTAAATAGTAAAAAGAGGAGAATGTTCCAAATCCCTTAGCAAAACTTTGTGAGGCTTAGAATAGTCCATAGGTATACAGCTAGACACCAAGGGTAAAAACAAAGTGAAACAAAGTTTGACCAGTTTCGGTCAACAGACCGTAGTCATAAACTTAAAATCTTGCAACAGGTGCATACTATTTAAAACAAATAGCCTCCTCTCATTGGAGGAGCTCAACACACCCATGTTTAACCCTTTAATTACCTGGCTGAAGTAATATACAAGTGTACTAATACCTTAATCTGATAGTTATTATAGTTGCATTCACATATGTACAAGTGAAACCAATCAAAAATAAAAACAAAACATAAACATAATGAAAAAACAGAAGTATACTTGTAAATATAATCAAAACCATGTTCATAGACCCACCATATCAAAAGTTGTCTCATAAGAAGTATGTTATAACAAAGGATATAATGGTGATTACTAAACATATTAGCTGTGACATGATAACCAACTACAAATAATATAGGGGGGTACACATATGTGCAGCAGCAATATACTGCATACATAGTTCAAAAGGCTATACACTAATAGATTTAGGAAAATTATGGAAAATTTAGTATATGCGTACCGCAGTATGCTGCAAGCATAATTCTATACTTATGTAATCTATATTATATAGCATGTATCATATATTTATAAATAGTATACTGCATACATTGTTCAAAAAGGCTATACACTAATAGTTTTAGGAAAATTTTGGAAAATTTAGTATATGCGTACCCCAGTAGGCTGCAAGCATAATTCTATACTTATGTAATCTATATTATATAGCATGTATCATATATTTATAAATAGTATACTGCATACATCTTTTCTTCCAAATTGGTCAGGTACATGAGGTTTATAGATGACGTGCTGATTGTTTGGTCATCAGAGTTACCAGAAGCCCAAGAGTTTGTTAACTATTTAAATACCAATCAAGTGGGTTTACAATTCACATTTGAATGGAACAAGTCTACCATTCATTACTTGGATGTTAGCCTCACCTCAGATCATTGGGGGGGGGGTAGGATTAATTCAACTTTGTACAGGAAACCTATATCTGGCAATTGTCTTCTATATGCCCAGTGTAATCACCCTGGGCATGTTTTTAAGGGAATTGTTAAAGGTCAGTTTTTACGCGTGAAACGCAACTGCTCCTTAGATAAGGATTATCAAAAAGAGAGCAAACTTTTGACAAATCATTTATTGGCCAGGGATTATCCTAGAAGGGTGATCAATAGAGCTAGGAAAGAAGTGCAGTCAGTGGAGAGAGAACAACTACTTGTTCCAAAGAGGGACAGAGAAAATAATATATCAGGTGAACACAAGAATAAACAGAAGCCATTATTCATTACATCATACTCCAATCAGTACTACAAGGTTTGTGACATAATCAGAAGGAATCTTCCCATTTTAAGTTGAGTCTCTAAACTGAGTAGTTCTATTAAAGATGGCTGTCAATTTGTTTACAAGCGGAATTTGACACTGGGAAAATGGCTGCATTTTAAAGGCACCTTTAGGTGCGGCAAAAGAACTTGCAAAGCTTGTGATCACAAACACATTTCCACTACTTTCATCTCTGCTACTTCGTCGGAGGTGTTTGAGAATAGAGGATGTGTAAAGTGTTCAAGTAAATTTGTAGTCTATTTGGTCGAGTGTACCTTGTGCTGCTGGCAATATGTTGGTAGAACCACAAGGGAGGTGGGCACTCGGATCAAAGAACATCTTGCGCATATCAGTCATGATAGAGCAGTTTCCGCCCTCTCAAGGCATTTCTTGGAAGTTCACAGGGGCAATGTTGGATCCTTCAGGTGGCAGGCTATTGAACAAGTTATGAGACACCCTCGTGGAGGTGATAAATTCCAGATATTATCAAGACAAGAAATATACTGGATCCATAAACTTGGTAGCCTGCTACCTGTTGGGTTCAACTCGGAGTTTGACATCATCAACTATTGGCACCGCTGAAATAGTATAGGTTTACTTTAGTATGATAGGAATCTACTGTTGTTTATTTTCTACATAATTGATACACACTCTAATCTGTGTCTCTTGATACTACTTACTGTTGGTATATCACTCTATTATCCTTATGCACAGAGGCAGTACTATGTAGCTGATATATTGTCTATTTACCTCTAATAATCAACTATTGTGGTTGGAAGTACTGCAGTATGCTCAGTCATCATTAAATTTAATTGCAAAGTTTGTATTTGTTTCACAGGTACAGCTTTCTGGTAGTGTATCATATGTTAGTATTGAGCTGATTGGCCTAGGGGTCTCAACAAATCTGATTTTCTACTACTCATATGTATTATGTATTTATTAATCTTTTTTTTGTATATATAGATATCTGCCCAGCGCTGTCTCCTTCTTTTTTTTTTTATTATGTTGTTAGCGCCTTATGTGGCTTATACTATTTATAAATATATGATACATGCTATAAAATATAGATTACATAAGTATAGAATTATGCTTGCAGCATTCTGCGATACGCATATATTAAATTTTCCAAAATTTTCCTAAATCTATTAGTGTATAGCCTTTTTGAACAATGTATGCAGTATACTATTTATAAATATATGATACATGCTATATAATATAGATTACATAAGTATAGAATTATGCTTGCAGCATACTGCGGTACGCATATACTAAATTTTTCATAATTTTCCTAAATCTATTAGTGTATAGCCTTTTGAACTATGTATGCAGTATATTGCTGCTGCACAATATGTGTACCCCCCTATATTATTGGTAGTTGGTTATCATGTCACAGCTAATCTGTTTAGTAATCACCATTATATCCTTTGTTATAACATACTTCTTATGAGACAACTTTTGATATGGTGGGTCTATGAACATGGTTTTGATTATATTTACAAGTATACTTCTGTTTTTTCATTATGTTTATGTTTTGTTTTTATTTTTGATTGGTTTCACTTGTACATATGTGAATGCAACTATAATAACTATCAGATTAAGGTATTAGTACACTTGTATATTACTTCAGCCAGGTAATTAAAGGGTTAAACATGGGTGTGTTGAGCTCCTCCAATGAGAGGAGGCTATTTGTTTTAAATAGTATGCACATGTTGCAAGATTTTAAGTTTATGACTACGGTCTCTTGACCGAAACCGGTCAAACTTTGTTTTTACCCTTGGTGTCTAGCTGTATACCTATGGACTATTCTAATAAAGATTACTTCTTTTAATCAACCTGAGTGTCAGCCTCACAAAGTTTTGCTAAGGGATTTGGAACATTCTCCTCTTTTTACTATCTTTGAAAATAGGTCATTAACTACAAGAATTGTGTTATTGTTGGAAGAAGGAGGTAAGTCGACAATAAAGTCCATGGCTATTGCTTGCCCAGGTCTGTCTGCAATGGACATAGATAAAAGAATTCCATAAGGATGGATTTTTTGATGTTTTGATCTACAACATACAGAAAATGTTTGAATATATTTTGTAACAGTGTGGATCATTTTCGGCCACCAAAAATCTCTTTGTATGAGATGTAAGGTCTTCCTTATGCCAGGATGACCCGATAGAAGAGAATCATGGGCAGATCTGAGAATCTCATCCCTTAGAGAAGCAGGGGCATATAGCTGATGTCCATCATATAGTAGACCATCTGGAGCCTTTTGGAGGTAAAGTAGCAATGAGGGGGGATCCTTTTCTTGATGACTTTTAATATGATCAGAATTGTGGGTGGTGAGCGCTATAAGCCGGTCTGGAGGTATTATAGAACTTGCTGATTGATCGAATAAGGGTTTGGGGTCTTTTCTGGACAAGGCACCTGCTTTCATATTTTTACTACCAGGACGATAAGTAATAAGGTAGTTAAACCTGGAAAAGAAAAGACTTCAGTGGATTTGTGGTGAACTTAAGGTTTTGTTGTTTTTTAAATATTGGAGGTTACTGTGATCAGTGTAGATTATTATGGGTAATGAGGTGCCCTCGAGCAAATGCCTCCAGAACTCTAGTGATGCCTTAATGGCTAGCAGTTCCTTTTCTCCTATGGCATAATTAAGTTCAGCACTATTCATGAGCCTAGAAAATAAGGAGACTGGGTGTAAGGGCTCTTTTAAGGATTTTCTTTGAGATAGTATTGCTCCAATCGCATATTCTGAGGCGTCTACCTCTAAAACATATTGCAACTTTGGGTTGGGGAATTGTAAAATAGGAGCTGAGACAAATTCTCTTTTAATAAGTTGAAAGCTTGATTGGCTTGGGAATTCCATGAGTATTTGCAAGCTTTCTTAGTGAGAGTAGTCAGGGGTTTGACTATAGATGAAAATCCTGTAATGAATTTTCTATAGAAGTTGACAAAGCCAAGAAATTTTTGTACATCTTTTTTGTAATTTGGGATTGGCCAATTAGTGATAGCCTCAATTTTGTTTGTTTTCGTGTGTATACCAGATGGGGAATTATTATATCCTAGGAAAGAGATAGAGTTGGAATTAAAAATAAATGTTTTGCCTTTTGTTTACAGAGAGTGTGAACTTAATCTGGAGAGGACTAATCGTACATATTCAATATATCTTTCTAAAGTGTCAGAGTATATCAATATGTCATCTAAATATACGACCATACAAACATCTAGGAGATCACAGAATATGTCATTCATAAAACATTGGAAAGTGGCAGGGGAGTTGCACAGTCCAAAGGGCATGACTGTGTACTCGAACAAGCCATACCTTGTCCAAAAAGCTGTTAACCATTCATCACCGTTCCTCATCCTTACTAAGTTGTATGCAACCCTAAGGTCTAATTTAGTGTAAATGTTAGCTCCCTGCAGTCATTCAATCAATTCTGGGATTAGCGGTAGGGGGTATCTGTTCTTCTTAGTACGTTTGTTAAGCTCTCTATAGTCGATTATTGGCCTGAGGCTATTATCCTTATTCCTGACAAAAAAAATGCCTGCACCAGCTGGGGAGGTGGAGGGTCTAATAAACCCTTTTTAAAGGTTGTCATCCAAATACTCTTTAAGGTGTTTGAGTTCTGGTTCAGGCATAGGATATATATGACCATAAGGTATGTTGAATTAGGAAGTAAATCAATGGGGCAGTCATATGGCCTGTGGGAGGTAAATTCTGTGTGTCAACCTTATCAAAAACATCAGAAAAATCTTTATAACATGATGGAATGTCACAGTCTAATAACTGCATAATAGAATGTTTAGTGTTTGATAAACATGGATTACTGCAATATTCAGAATCAAGTTTTTCTCCATATTATAGTGGGTTGATGTGTCTTTAACCAGGGTAACCCTAAAATGATTGGGAATAAAGGTGTGGAAATGACTTCAAATGTACAAGACTCAGTGTGACCTGAGGAGAAAGTTAACTGTATTGGTGTGGTATGATGTGTTTGGGACCGGATCTTATAAAAGAACCATCTACTACTGTGATTGCCAGTGAATTATTTTTCTTTATTAAAGGAATCTTATAAGAGTGCATAAAATCAAAATCTATAAAATTTTCGGTGGCTCCGGGAAATCAATCACGGCTTGGGTTGTTGTATGATGGAGATCCCACTGTAGGGAGATATAAAAGGACAGATGAGATGAGGAACTGTTTGCTGAAACGTGTGAGTGATTAAAGTTTGATGTCTTACCCCTCTTCTATTTCAGAAGACTAGGACAGTCCTTTACACTGTGGTTCTTTTCAGCACAGTAAAGGCAGAGATTATGTAACCTGCGTCTGGCTTTTTCTTCAGCTTTTAGTGGTCCCTTCACAAAGGCAATTTCCATGGGCTCCTCAGCAATCCTCTTAGGAATCATAGGATTGGAAGGATAAGATTTTCTTTTCTTGAGATGAGGTCTTATATGCCTTTCTCTGATTTCCTCTCTCTTAGACGTCGGTCAATTGAGATGGTTAAAATCATGAGAGTTTCTAAATCAGTTGGTAAATCGGCACAAGCCAATTAATCCTTTATGGATTTGGATAATCCTAAATAGAATTGATTTTTTAATGCAGGAGTGTTCCATTGAGTATCTGGTCCCCATCTTTTGAAATCGGTAATATACTCCTCTACAGGTCATTTACCTTGACGGAGGGCACGAATAGCAGTTTCTGCTGTGTTTTGCTTATCATGATCCTCGTAGAAAACTGACATTGCATTAAAGAAGCTGTCATAGAAGGCTCTCCTGAGACATAGGATATAACAGTTAATACTTTAATTTTATCATTGGGATAAGTTGTGGGTTTCAATGAAAAAAACAATGTACAGGAGTTTTTAAACTCCCTGAAATGGGCTCTTACTCCCAAAAACTTTTCAGGTGGACGTATCTGTGGTTCAGGGGATTTTTCTGTAGAGGGTGTTTTTTTAGAGAGATGATCACTTATGAACTTCCTCAAGTGTTCATGTTCAGTTTGGATTTCTCTAAGACCCTGTAACATCAAATCCATATTTTAGGCTAGGTACCTACGTGGTTTGAAAGTTCCATGAGGTCCATTTTAGTTATTGGGTATTGCTTTTTAAAGGGCTAGGTAATATGTAAGGTATGTAAGGTCTTTCAATCAGTACCCAAATAACTCAAATAGTTACCACTCAGTCTCACACCAAACCACGGGCTCTATGGATGTAATTAGAGCCCTGATATGCTCATAGACTGAGGGTGACTATAAATAGTCAATTTAAAGAGATAACAATAAAATCCTTGATAGGTTATAAAAGGATTCTTATTTCAGAGTGTCTTGTTTATGGTTACTAGTAACAGACTGTATCTTGTTAATATAGCTCAGGATGAACAAAACTTATGTTGAGAATATGATACAGGCCTTTAAACACTTTAGTAGTAGCTGTTGCAGTAATTCAGATTGCTAGATTGTATGCAAAGCAATGTTACTATAATGAGACAATGTTGAGGTATGGAAGTAGAATAACAGTCACTGATATAGAAAGTCAAGATTCACAACCCAGACCGAATTAGTATGGAGGTCATCAGTACAGAGCAAACGGCAGAGTTCAGTTAATGTTCATAAGCAGCACATATGTTAGTAAGCAGATGAAAGGCAAGATATTGCAAGCGTTAGATTGGGGCTTAAGAATTGACAAGCTGCGTAAAAGACTGTACCGTGTTTCAGCTGAGAGAACTTGGCAGTTACGGCTTGTCCGGTCTCAGGAAGTGCAGGCTCAGCAGAGTGACGTCATGAGGCGCCACTTGTCAGTGGCTTGATAGTGAGTAGCGCAGGCTACAAGCGAGGAATGCAGCGGGTAAGGGTAATGATTACCCGGAAGGAGTTGAATCCTGTAGGGATGTAATAGAATCAAACGGTGTTAGGAAAAAAAAGGTGAACGAAAACAGCAGCATTTGCAAAAGGTTAGCAATGCCTAGATAAGGCTGGCTAATAAGTAGATGCTCATCAGAGGTCTTCACACCACTAAAGCAAATTACCTAGCAAAGAGGTAGAGGAGGAGGAGCCTTAAATAGGGTGCAAAGAGAGGAATTCTTAAAGTTATATTCCAGATGGAACGGAAACATGACAGCCTTAGAAAGGTCTTAATAAGGAAAGGAGTGCATATGTGTAACACACACTAACTTAAAGTTAGAAATTGGTAGAACATGTTAAAAAAAATATAATCATAGCAGACCATAAAAAATAAGGATGTGTCTCACGTAGGTTATAGTGAAATATATATCTATATATACACACATATAATCTGAGTGAGTGGTGTTTAATATAAGACCTGTAACTGTTTTGTGGAAATTATATGTGAGTTTGATTGTGGTCTCACTAAAACAGTAATTAATATAGAAGAGTTATAGGTCTTCAGGACTGCACAAAAAATAGTAAAACAATAAAAGGTAAAAATTATATATTTAGTGAGGTTTGAAAAGGTATTAGCTATATAGCAAAAATTTAGTAGCAAATACGTTTTTTGGCAAAAGGAAAAAATAAGCAGCTAGATATGCATATATATAATTATAGGATTTAATGTCCAGGAAAGACTCACCTCCGGAGGGATTAAATATGTAAATCAGTGGTGGTTCAGTGTTCTGTTCTATATTGAAATCTTTGGTAGCAAGCTTAGAGGGGAGAGCTGCTCTCAGAGCTGAAGCGTTGATCCGGACAAACCGGAAGTGCGGCTGGTCCGTGAAACCGGAAGTCCTCGGGTGTCACGCAAACAGCGTGTGAAGATTGAGATCCTCAGGTAGGCAGGCAGGGAATAATCCACAATGCGAGCGGCTCAGGAGGGAAGCATGAAACTTCAATACCAAGCAAGGTACTGAAGGTTTCATGCTCCTTTATAGCTAGAATCAGAGGTATTACTACGCCTCTTTAAAGAGACAGGCTCCTTTTGTTACAGAATACCCCCTCTAAGGAACCACTCCGTGGTTCAAGGTCGAGGTCTGGTGGGATGTCGACGGTGGAACAGAGACACCAGCCTTGGGGCTGAGAGATTAACTGAAGGCTCCCAGGAATCTTCCTCACTGGGGTATCCCTTCCAGTGAATCAGATACTGGAGTCTACCAGACACTTTTCGAGAGTCCAGGATACTTTCAACCTCATACTCTACTTCAGGCACCAGAGGGGGTTCATCCACGGAAGAAGGCTGATGATTCCTAAGTGCCTGATAGGGTTTGAGAAGGGAGACATGAAAAGTCGGGTGGATTCGGTAATGTGATGGTAAGATAAGGGTCACCGCATTTTCATTGATGACCTTAGATATAGGGAAAGGTCCAATAAACAATTTGTTAAATTTACGACTAGGTACCGTGAGACGTAGGTTTCTTGTGGATAACCATACTAAGTCTCCCGGATTGTAAGTAGGGGACGCTCTATGGCGAAGGTCATAGTAATGTTTATGACGCGATTGGGATCTCTTGATGTTTTCTGAGAGAAATGTGAAGGACTCCGAAATGGAGTTAGTGAAATCATTAATTACAGGACAATCAGTTTCCCTGTCAAGGGGTAAGCGAAATGACGGATGAAATCCATAATTGGCTTGGAAAGGAGTATCTTTGATTGAAGTGTGATATGTGTTATTATGTGCAAATTCTGCAATAGTGAGCAATTCACTCCAGTTATCCTGTTGTTGTGTAGAGAAACAACGGATGTATTCTTCCAACCACTGGTTGGTGCGTTCCGTTTGCCCGTTGGTCTGGGGGTGGAAAGCAGATGACAACCTCTGGTCAATCTCAAGGGTTTTACATAATTGTTTCCAAAGGCGAGAAGTAAATTGGGTCCCCCTGTCAGTTGTGATAGAGGAGGGAACACCATGTAATTTGATTACATTCTCGAGCAACAGTGTCACTGTTTCCATGCTGGTAGGGAGCTTATGGAAAGGGACAAAATGTGACATCTTTGTTAATAAATCAACTATTACCATGATAGTATTGTTCCCACCGGAATTGGGTAGTTCAACAATAAAATCTATGGCAATCTCACTCCAGGGTCTTTTGGGTATTGGAAGAGAAAGGAGGTAACCTGGGGGGTGTCTTCTATCTTTCTTACATGTGGTACATATCTTACAAGTTAGAATGTGTTTCTTTACATCATAGATCATCTTGGGCCACCAGTATAATCGCTTGAGTAATCTATGAGTCTTGTTGACTCCTGGGTGTCCAGAGAATTTGGAATCATGTACCTGTTCAAGTATGTGTAGTCTCAGATTAGGTGGAACATATACCCTACCTTGGTAAGCAAGTAAACCATCATTTTGAGGAGTTAAATTATAGGTATCCTTTGATGTGTCAATTGCTTGTTCCCTCTTTAGTGTTTTAGTGAAATCTACAATGCCACCAATTATGCATTCAGGAGAGACAAGGGTACCTGTGTGAGACAGGTGAGGGGGTTTTGGAGGTAGCATTGATAGAATGTCTGCCTTAGTGTTTAAGGATGCTGTCCTATAGGTAATGATGTAGTTAAACCTTGAAAAAAAAAGACTACATCTAACCTATCTAGATGTGAGTGTACGGTTTGTTTTAAGATACTGTAGATTTCTGTGATCAGTATATATAATGATAGGCTCAGCGGTTCCCTCTAATAAGTGTCTCCAATTTACCAGGGCACTTTTCATGGCAAGCAATTCTTTTTCCCCTACGTGGTAGTTTAGTTCAGAAGGTGTGAGAACACGGGAGTAGAAAGCTATTGGGTGTAGTTTATTGGTGGTTTTGGATCTTTGGGAGAGTACAGCCCCTAGTGCGTATTCAGATGCATCTACCTCAAGGGTGTATTGGGTCTGTGGGTCAGGATAAGCAAGTATAGGGGCTGTAATGAATGCGTTCTTTAAAAATTTAAAGGCGTCATTGGCTGAGGGGGTCCACACAAAAGGAGTGTTATCTTTAGTAAGGTTAGTTAAGGGTTTAGCAATGTGGGAAAACCCCTTAATAAACTTTCGATAGAAATTCGAAAACCCTAAGAATTTCTGTACCTGCCTTTTATTACGTGGTATGGGCCAATCGACTATTGCCTTAACCTTTGTATTTTCCATCTGAATTCCCTTTGAAGAAATATGGTACCCCAAAAATGTGATATCTTTACTATGAAAAGTACACTTTTCAGCCTTGACATAAAGTTTGTGTGCTTGTAGGCGTGCTAATACAGTTCTCACATGTTTTATATGTTCTGTCAATGTATTAGAGAAAATTAAAATGTCATCAAGATATATTACTAGGAAGGTGTCCAATAGATCTTTAAATATATCATTGATATAACGCTGAAACGTTGCAGGGGCATTACATAGCCCGAATGGCATTACCGTGTACTCAAAAAGCCCGTACCTAGTACGGAACGCCGTCAGCCACTCATCCCCTGAACGCATACGGATAAGATTGTATGCACCTCTGAGGTCTAGCTTGGTGAAGATGGATGACCCATTCAATCTTTCTATAAGTTCAGGGATCAGTGGCAGAGGATAACGGTCTTTCACAGTACGCTTGTTAAGCTCACGGTAATCCACGATAGGCCTGATGGTTTTGTCTTTGTTAGTGACAAAAAATATGCCTGCACCTGCAGGAGAAGTGGAAGGTCTTATGAACCCTTTTCTAAGGTTTTCGTTTATGTATTCCTTTAACTTAACTAGTTCGGTTTGAGATAGAGGGAAGATATGCCCATATGGAATGTCTGACCCTGGTATATGCTTTATAGGGCAGTCATACTCTCTATGGGGGGGTAGAGACTCTGCCTCTATTTTATCAAAAAACAACGAAAAATCCTGATACTGGTGGGGGATTAATTCTTTATCTTGGTCAATGTGAAGTATGGCATGGGGTAGTAAACAAGTTGAGGTGCAGTAGGATGAATTGAATTCAATGTTGTTTTGTTTCCAATGTATCATAGGCTGGTGTTGTCTTAACCAGTGTAAGCCAAGAATGACTGGGAACATTGGAGAGGTAATTATATCGAAAGAGATATACTCTTGATGGGTGTTGTGAATGTTTACGAGTATGGGGATTGTTTGGTGTGTGATGGGACCTGTAGATAAACTATTACCATCAATCAACCGTACAGAAACAGGATTCTTTTTCACAACAAGCGGTATATTTTTATTTTTTACTATAGAAATATCTATATAATTGGCGTAAGCGCCAGAGTCCACAACGGCTTCAAGGTTTAGTCACTGTTTTTCCCACTGTAACGAGATGGGAACTAGTAAGTATGTTGGTTTATGGGTAGACAATGTAAAGTTGTGTAAAGTACAAATTGACTCACCCGACTTCAGTCTTTTCAGAGATGGACAATCCGTGACAGAGTGGTCCTTGGAGGCACAATACATGCAGAGAGCATGTTCCTTGCGATAAGACTTTTCTTCTGGTGTTAGTGGTCCTTTAATAAACCCAATATCCATGGCCTCTGCGTTACCCTTTAGGCTATATGTCACAGGAAGTGAGGGATATCTGGCTACTGTGTCATGTGTTTGTTTCTCTAATCTTCTCTCTCTGAATCTCCTATCAATTTTAATAGTCAGGGCCATTAAAGCCTCTAGGGAGTCTGGGAGATCAAGTCTGACTAACTCATCCTTTATAGGGTCTGATAGACCTAATCGAAATTGATTTATTAATGAAATTTGGTTCCACTGAGTATCTCTTTGCCAGATTTTAAACTCAGATATGTAGTCTTCTACATGTCTTTTGTTCTGTTTGAGGCTGCGTAAGGTGTTTTCTGCAGTAAGTTGTTTATGGGGATCCTCATACAGATCAGACATTGCTTTAAAGAATTCATCAACTGATTCAAGTATAGGGTCATTGGATTCATATAAGGAGTCCGCCCATGCACGGGGTTCTCCTTTTAAATAAGATATGATTGTTAATATTTTAACTCTTTCAGTAGGAAATGTTTTAGGTTTTAGAGTAATGAACATCCTGCATGCATTGTAGAACTGTCTAAAGGTCTTTCTATCACCTGAGAAATGTTCAGGGGGACTAATAGGTGGTTCAGGAGGAAGTGAATGTGAGCTAAATCATTCTTTGATAACACCCTTTAGGGTTAAATTCTCAGAATGGAGTTCTCTGAGACCCTGCGTCAGCTGATCTACTTTATGGGAGAGTTCCATGACATGAGCCTGTAGGTCAGCAGGGTTCAGCATTCTGTTTTTAATTAGGCTTGGTATTCTGTAACACACACTAACTTAAAGTTAGAAATTGGTAGAACATGTAAAAAAAATATATAATCATAGCAGACCATAAAAAATAAGGTTGTGTCTCACGTAGGTTATAGTGAAATATATATCTACTAGTCCTAAAGCCCGTTCACACGGGCCGTGTGGTTTTATTTTTATATTCTCTCTCTCCCCTATCTCTCTCTCTCCCCTCTTTCTCCCCCCCTGTCTCTCTCTCTCTCTCTCTCTCTCTCTCTCTCTCTCTCTCCCCGGTGTCTCTCTCTCTCACTCTCTCTCTCCCCTGTCTCTCTCACTCTCTCTCTCTCCCCTGTCTCTCTCACTCTCTCTCTCCCCTGTCTCTCTCACTCTCTCTCTCTCCCCTGTCTCTCTCACTCTCTCCCCCGTCTCTCTCACTCTCTCCCCCCTGTCTCTCTCACTCCCCTGTCTCTCTCTCTCTCCCCTGTCTCTCTCCCCTGTCTCTCTCTCTCCTCTGTCTCTCTCTCCCCTGTCTGTTTTCTATGTCCAGACCCAATTTTTTTAAAGTACAGAGCAAATGTTTTTTTTTAAAAATGTAAATATGTTTTTTTTTTATGTGAAGCACATCGATAATTCCGGAGCTTTCAAAGAATGACCTTTCTATCAGTGCGTTGCGCATTTGTATTAAGTTTTGTTATGCCTCGCGACGCTTTCAACTGCTAGTCACGCGACTTTGGTAGCTCGCGCTGAGGCTATGTTTGCGTGCGCGTGGGTGCGAGGGTGCACGTGCGCGTTCTGCAAGTGTGTGTTGGGATAGGCTAAGTGGGTGCGAGGGTGCGCGCGGTGAAGGTGCGCGTGCGAGGTACAATCTGTTGCCGATGTGTGCGGTGAGGGTGCGCGGGTGCGCGCGGTGAGGGTGCGCGTGCGAGGTCAGCTGTCAGCTATGCCGAGGTGTGCGGTGAGGGTGCGCGTGCGAGGTGCAATCTGTCAGCTCAATCTGTCAGCTATGCCGAGGTGCGCGAGAATAGAATTTAAGGCCAAGTGTTTGTCTGTACTGCGCATGACGGCTTCAGACAAACACTTGTCTTTTATAATATAGGATATATACACACATATAATCTGAGTGAGTGGTGTTTAATATAAGACCTGTAACTGTTTTGTGGAAATTATATGTGAGTTTGATTGTGGTCTCACTAAAACAGTAATTAATATAGAAGAGTTATAGGTCTTCAGGACTGCACAAAAAATAGTAAAACAATAAAAGGTAAAAATTATATATTTAGTGAGGTTTGAAAAGGTATTAGCTATATAGCAAAAATTTAGTAGCAAATACGTTTTTTGGCAAAAGGAAAAAATAAGCAGCTAGATATGCATATATATAATTATAGGATTTAATGTCCAGGAAAGACTCACCTCCGGAGGGATTAAATGTGTGAAGATTGAGATCCTCAGGTAGGCAGGCAGGGAATAATCCACAATGCGAGCGGCTCAGGAGGGAAGCATGAAACTTCAATACCAAGCAAGGTACTGAAGGTTTCATGCTCCTTTATAGCTAGAATCAGAGGTATTACTACGCCTCTTTAAAGAGACAGGCTCCTTTTGTTACAATATGCATATCCGATTCTGTCCTCTTGAAAAAGCCAGAAACGCATAGATTTTTTAATGTATTTTTAACACTATTTGATTGGGACTGTGCGCTGTACTTGATCATCACATGATCGCAGCCTCAGGGGTTTCCGGGGGCATTGAGGAAAAATAACCATCTGTACTCCTGATCGTCTGGTAATTTGCACAGGTTTGCACAGGTTCACTGGATGTTTTAACCTAGCTTACATTTAGTAAGTGCAATTTTATGTTTGCGTGTCATTTTCTTGATTAAAAAATACACTTGAATCATTCCTTCTGTGCGCTTTGTATATGTTGGCACTTGATAGTCACACTTCTCTTCCATCTCTATCTATTTCAGTTGACCGCAGCCATAAAAGTATCCATTCAGGAAAGACACAATCCCCACAATGACAAAAGTACCTATCTTTAAATATATTGTATTCAATTGACATTGTTATGGTAACAAATCCCTTTCCATCTCCTTAAACTTGATTTAGCACACAGAGTGATAAAGCTGACGTTATTATGCTATTGTGTCTATAATTATGATCAAATCAAGTATCTATGCCAATAGGGAACACCTGTGCCAGGATGCAGCATCTCCATATCTGGTGAATAAGAGCACACATAGTTTAGAACAAATCTAACCATAGCTCACTGAATGTTCAACATATATTTTGTTTTAATTGTAAACATTGAAGATGACTCCCCAAACATATTTGCAATTCTTTACCTTTGTCTTTTTCATCTCTTGCAGAATTAGTTATTACTCACGAGCAACAAAGCTGAAGAAGCAAAAATTATTATGCTAGTCCACAACAGTCAGCAAACATCATACTGGCATATTCTGATGCAACACCACTTCCAGACTGCCAGATAAAACAAAAAAAAAAAAATGTAAGTGTGGATGACAATCCAATTTCATTTCTTAAAATTAATCATTCCTGATTACATATCTATTACCTTAGTTCAGTTTTCCCCAGACCACTGTAACCCTGATATATGCAATGTCCTAGATCAGCCCATTTGTCAACAAGCTAATTAAAATCTGAAATCTAATATCCCTGATAATACTAGAAACGCTGACCTCCATGTCAGTGGCCACTTTTGTTCAAATTTGATAATTGTATTCCCCATGCTTGAAGAACAAATTCAGCTGCTAAATTAAACTTTGAGAGAAATTCTGTTGTATGCAAAGAATTTTTAAGAATATTCCAAAACCAGATCAAAATTTTCAATGAACACCTAGATAGAAGTTTCCAAGCTGTACCGTATGAGTTAACCGTATGATTTATCAACATGCAGAAATAAATAAATGCTAAAATTGACCAATTTTTAATTACACCATCTGACCTATGGGCTCTGCTACTTTTGTTATAAACAATTTACCTGACAAAATAGCCCAGTTCCCCTTGCAAAATGCCCAGATCACAGACAATTCAATGTGGCTTAGAAAACATTTGCCTAAACCTGATATATTATGTGTTTAAAAAAAATGTATGGTTTCATATAAACACATATGTCCTATTATTAGTATTTTTGAATTTACATTATGTATAAAGAGAGATATTTACTTGTATTATTATAAAATATGTGTATCAAATGTTATCCAGCATAAAACAGAGGCCTACTCTGTTTTTTATTTTTTATATATTTTTTTTATAAAACATTCCCCATGCTGTACTTTTTTGAGAATCTAATGTTGTCAAAATAACTATCAAACCTATGGGTCCATGTTTGAACCTACAGGCAGACAAGGTTCCTGAATTGAGAACCTGTCTGCCCAGCTTTGTGGCAAACAGTGTCTGTTGCCCAGATGTACCATTACACAAGAACTTGCTTGTGCAATGCTGCCCACCAGAGGTGATGAAAAGGGTAAGAACAACGGTCAGATGACTTCTGCTTCTAACTTTGCAGAAAGCAAGCTCGCTCGTGCCTCACAAGAGGTCCATAGTAGCATTCACTGCTTTGTGCATAGAGTGTTGTTAACCCCTGATAATATGTAGCTACATCAGGCCTTATTTCCATTGCTGGGTAAACTTGGGGGTAACATAAAACATCATCAAAGACTTTAATGAAAATACTTGTTACTACCAGTTTACACAGTTTACAACAGTAGTACAAACTAGGCCATAGTGTTTGTGAGCCACAAAGAACTGCTGGCCGCAATTTTAAAATGTTGCATTCAAATACTATAGTTCAGCTAAAAACATAGATTTGATGGGTAACTATTGACAACATAACATGCTCCAAAAATTGACAACATAAGAAATATTTCTTGGCCATTTAGCATAAGCTGATGTTTTTAAAGGGATATGAAACAACCCAAAAATTATTTTGTGAATCAGGCAGAAAATATTTTTAAAAAGTATCCACCTTACTTCTATTATCCAATATGCTTCATTGCCATGATATTTTGTGTAGAAGAGATACCAAGGTAGGCATCTGGAGCACTACATGACAGGAACAGTGCTGCCATCTAGTGCTCTTGTAAATGGATAACATCCTTGCAACAAATGCTGCCATATAGTGCTCCTAAGTAAACGTCCCTGATTTTTAACAAAAGAGAATGAAGAGAAATTGAAAATAGAAGTAAATTAGAAAGTTGCTCTTTTGAAATCATGAATGAAAAGTTTTGTTTTTTATCCATTTAAAAGACGTTTGGAGCAAATGTAAACAAATATTAATGTTGTGATTGTGAATGTTGATTACAAATTCTTCTCGTAATGACATATTTTCATTCATATTATAAAAAAGAAAAGGATATTTAGTGTATTAAAAGAAAATTTAAATGAATTTATATTTCACCTTAACAACTTATTAAAAAGTATTTGTAGGTTTTGTAAGAGATTTATTTAATTTTGACCTGTTGTAAGTCCCTTGTGTATTTGAATATTGAAGAAATATGTCAAAGAAAGATTTAAACAATATATGTATTCTAAATAAAGTATATTTTTGCTACTGGACCTTTGTGTATATTTATCATCACATATCTCATGGGGATATTAACATTTACATGGAGTTGTTTGAAGCATTTGACAAATTATGTTGCATGTGCAGTGAACTTTTAACAATTGTTCAGTGGTGTAATTTTTATATATATTTATTTATGTTTGGCAACAACAAAAGAAATACATCCAAGTAGAAATGGTTGTGAAACCAGTTGTGAAATACATTTTCCTTGGAGCAATTTGTTAGCAATAGCAAATACTCAATCAATCCTTGGCTTATTTCTGTAAGAGAATATCGCTTTTTGTATGCACAGTAGAATTGCATATTCAATATGTGTATGATAGAAAGATAATGCAATGAATTATGAAAACATTATTTATTTTAGAAACATATTTCAAATTTACATCCATATAGTCACATAGTCATACTAGGAGCTGATGCCTCAGAAAGTGTGCATTTTAATACATTGTACACTTTTAGATAAAATTAAATGTTAAAGTCTGTAGTGATTTAGAGAATAATAAACGGAACATTGTTCATATGTAATATTCATAAAAAGGGGGCCCTATGAAATAATAATTGGTATTTGAAAGATGTTTATATATATATAGGTACTGTTAGACACTGGGATACCGTAAGTTATTTCTTATATAATACATTTGAAGGATACAAGTAATGCCAATACACAAAGGTGTTAATATGTACCTATGTACCTTTGAAGTACTCACATATGATGTATCAAACATGGCTGCCCCCTGGAATCTCTCCCTCACCCAACAAGAGGTTCAGGTTTCTTCTTCATAACCCTGTCTAGCGGTACTTTTTTTTCAAAAGGCCATCACATTGTGCCAGATTATGTAGACCATGATGATTTGCTGACCTTTTGGTGGAGTAGAGCAAGGTTCCACCAGAGTGATTGTCATGGATCCGATCCTCATAGTGCCACTGCGGCTCCCGGATCCATCTGCTCTGCATGATAGCGTCACATTGCTTAGCAACGTGACATTGTCTCTCTGCCTACCTGCTCTGATGATGTCAGGCGGGTCTTTAAATCCTCATCAGGACAGATCTTCTGGGCCTGTTTTTGGATAAATCCTGTATCCTGGGTACGTGCTTTTGACCTGTGTTCCTTTGTGCTTGATAACCATTTGCCTGCCATAAAGTGACTCTGACCTCTGCTCTGCTTGACCACTCTTGGATTACCCTTTTCTTGCCATAAAGTGATACTGATTACTGTAAGTACAGTCTAAATTTTATATATAAAAAATCCAATTCACTATAAACTTAAATTAGTAAAAAGTGACATTAATGCAAATTGCTATAGGTATAACAAATAGTTAAAAATGTATTAACGCATAAAAACACTAAAGATACAGTTCTGTTTAATCAAAACCCTATTTCATAAAATAGTGAAGGTTCTCCCTTTTATTGTCTCAATGACACCGGTGTCTAACTAACTGGAATTTCAATCCAGACTAGGCTAAACCTTCTTTAATCAATCCCACAATAAAATATACCATAACATTTCTAATGCTTAACAATACTAAGGCCTAGATTTAGAGTTGGGCGGTAGCCGTGAAAACCAGCGTTAGAGGCTCCTAACGCTGGTTTTTACCGCCCTCTGGTATTTGGAGCCAGTCATTAAAGGGTTTAACGCTCACTTTCCAGCCGCGACTTTTCCATACCGCAGATCCCCTTACGTCATTTGCGTATCCTATCTTTTCAATGGGATCTTTCTAACGCCGGTATTTAGAGTCGTGGCTAAAGTGAGCGTTAGAAATCTAATGACAAAACTCCAGCCGCAGAAAAAAGTCAGTATTTAAGAGCTTTCTGGGCTAACGCCGGTTTATAAAGCTCTTAACTACTGTGCTCTAAAGTACACTAACACCCATAAACTACCTATGTACCCCTAAACCGAGGTCCCCCCACATCGCCGCCACTCGATTAAATTTTTTTAACCCCTAATCTGCCGACCGCCACCTACGTTATACTTATGTACCCCTAATCTGCTGCCCCCTAACACCGCCGACCCCTATATTATATTTATTAACCCCTAACCTGCCCCCCACAACGTCGCCGCCAGCTACCTACAATAATTAACCCCTAATCTGCCGACCGGAGCTCACCGCTAGTATAATAAATGTATTAACCCCTAATCCGCCTCACTCCCGCCTCAATAACCCTATAATAAATAGTATTAACCCCTAATCTGCCCTCCCTAACATCGCCGACAGCTAACTTCAAGTATTAACCCCTAATCTGCCGATCAGAGCTCACCGCTACTCTAATAAATTGTTTAACCCCTTAAGCTAATTCTAACCCTAACACTAACACCCCCCTAAATTAAATATAATTTTTATCTAACGAAATAAATTAAGTCTTATTAAATAAATTATTCCTATTTAAATCTAAATACTTACCTTTAAAATAAATCCTAATATAGCTACAATATAAATTATAATTATAACTTAGCTATTTTAGGATTAATATTTATTTTACAGGCAACTTTGTAATTATTTTAACCAGGTACAATAGCTATTAAATAGTTAAGAACTATTTATTAGCTACCTAGTTAAAATAATTACAAAATTACCTGTAAAATAAATCCTAACCTAAGTTACAATTAAACCTAACACTACACTAGCAATAAATTAATTAAATAAAATACCTACAATTATCTACAATTAAACCTAACACTACACTATCAATAAATTCATTAAATACAATATCAACAAATAAATACAATTAAATAAACTAACTAAAGTACAAAAAATAAAAAAGAACTAAGTTACAAAAAATAAAAAAATATTTACAAACATTAGAAAAATATTACAACAATTTTAAACTAATTACACCTACTCTAAGCCCCCTAATAAAATAACAAAGACCCCAAAATAAAAAAATGCCCTACCTTATTCTAAATTACAAAAGTTCAAAGCTCTTTTACCTTACCAGACCTGAAAAGGGCCATTTGCGGGGCATGCCCCAAAGAATTCAGCTCTCTTGCCTGTAAAAAACCCCATACAATACCCCCCCCCCAACATTACAACCCACCCAAGATGAGGAAGAAGGAAGGCTGAGTCCAAGTGTCAGTAAAAAGGTTTATTGCAGAGTAGGCTTTCTGGATGCAAGGTAAGCTCCAATCTTACGCGTTTCGCGCATGAGCACATGCGCTTCATTAGAGATGGCGATCCAGACCTGCAACCATCTTGATCCAAGCGGCATCTTCTATCTTCATCTGATGAGGAATGGCTCCATCGTGAAGACCTCCAGCGCGGATCAATCTTCTTCCTCCAACGTCCAATTGAAGAATGACGGTTCCTTTAAGGGACGTCATCCAAGATGACATCCCTCGAATTCCAATTGGCTGATAGGATTCTATCAGCCAATCGGAATTAAGGTAGGAAAATTCTGATTGGCTGATGGAATCAGCCAATCAGAATCAAGTTCAATCCATTGGATTGAAATCTTCAGCCCCCGCTTGGGTTGGATGAAGATTTAGGAGCCAGGACCGATCGGTGGTGATACCCGGCGAGGTGAAGATAAGGTAGGAAGATCTTCAGGGGCTTAGTGTTAGGTTTATTTAAGGGGGGTTTGGGTTAGATTAGGGGTATGTGGGTGGTGGGTTGTAATGTTAGGGGGGGTATTGTATGTTTTTTTTTTACAGGCAAAAGAGCTGAATTCTTTGGAGCATGCCCCACAAAAGGTCCTTTTAAGGGCTGGTAAGGTAAAAGAGCTTTGAATTTTTTTTATTTAGGGGGCTTTAGAGTAGGTGTAATTAGTTTAAAATTGTTGTAATATTTTTCTAATGTTTGTAAATATTTTTTTATTTTTTGTAACTTAGTTCTTTTTTATTTTTTGTACTTTAGTTAGTTTATTTAATTGTATTTATTTGTAGATATTGTATTTAATTAATTTATTGATAATGTAGTGTTAGGTTTAATTGTAGATAATTGTAGGTATTTTATTTAATTAATTTATTGATAGTGTAGTGTTAGGTTTAATTGTAATTTAGGTTAGGATTTATTTTATAGGTAATTTTGTAATTATTTTAACTATTTTAGCTATTAAATAGTTCTTAACTATTTAATAGCTATTGTACCTGGTTAAAATAAATACAAAGTTACCTGTAAAATAAATATAAATCCTAAAATAGCTATAATATAATTATAATTTATATTGTAGCTATATTAGGATTTATTTTACAGGTAAGTATTTAGCTTTAAATAGGAATAATTTATTTAATAAGAGTTAATTTATTTCGTTAGATTTAAATTATATTTAACTTAGGGGGGTGTTAGGGTTAGGGTTAGACTTAGCTTTAGGGGTTAATCCATTTATTACAGTAGCGGCGAGATTCGGTCGGCAGATTAGGGGTTAATAATTGAAGTGTCAGCGATGTTAGGGAGGGCAGATTAGGGGTTAATACTATTTATTATAGGGTTATTGAGGTGGGAGTGAGGCGGATTAGGGGTTAATAACTTTATTATAGTAGCGGTGCGGTCCGCTCGGCAGATTAGGGGTTAATAAGTGTAGGCAGGTGGAGGCGACGTTGAGGGGGGCAGATTAGGGGTTAATAAATATAATATAGGGGTCGGCAGTGTTAGGGGCAGCAGATTAGGGGTACATAGGGATAATGTAGGTAGCGTCGGTTTACGGAGCGGCAGATTAGGGGTTAAAAAAAATATGCAGGTGTCAGCGATAGCGGGGGAGGCAGATTAGGGGTTAATAAGTGTAAGGTTAGGGGTGTTTAGACTCTGGGTACATGTTAGGGTGTTAGGTGCAGACGTAGGAAGTGTTTCCCCATAGAAAACAATGGGGCTGCGTTAGGAGCTGAACGCGGCTTTTTTGCAGGTGTTAGGTTTTTTTTCAGCTCAAATGGCCCCATTGTTTTCTATGGGGGAATCGTGCACGAGCACGTTTTTGAAGCTGGCCGCGTCCGTAAGCACCACTGGTATCTAGAGTTGCAGTGGCGTTAAATTATGCTCTACACTCCCTTTTTGGAGCCTAACACACTGAAAACCCAGCCATTCTGTGAACTCTAAATACCAGCGGTATTTAAAAGGTGCGGGGGGAAAAAAGCACGCGTAGCTAACGCACCCTTTTGGCCGCAGAACTCTAAATCTAGGCGTAAGGAAAGTGTCTAAGATTAATATACTCTAATCATAAAATTTGTGTAACCCGATCTTCTCTTAATCACAGTGTTAAACAAGGCTAGCAATGCACCTTAGTTACGTTGCCTGTAAGGCTTGGAGACATGGAGTATTTAATCAAAGAAAAGATCAGGCACAGTCTGTTACAAATAGTGTTAAATAAAAAGTAATTGGTAAAACTCAGACAACTGATCTTAAAAGCTGATGACGTCCCTTAAGTGATCGTTTACCTTTCAAACCGTCCACTTTCTTTAAAGTATTTTCTTGAATCAGGTTACAAGTGGTTAGTCTTTTATGTGTGATATCACACTTACCCAGTGTCTCTGTGATTAGGACGGTCTCTCTTTTGATCTGCTTGCCTGGGTCCAGCCGGGTTTGGTGTTTAATCTGTTTGTCAAACTTGTAAATACCTTCAAATCTTCTTAGTGTGCACACTTGGAGTCTTCCATTAAAAGTAAAATCAGTACTCCTACCGTCTTCCAAGCTTTTTCACCAACGGATTCACTGTCAAGCTGGCGTGGCGGTCCTGGGAGTTAGCAGCTGATATCACTCTGCTGTCTGTATGTTTCTCAAAAAGCTGGATAATGGACCATTATTCGGCTTTTTGAGAAACATACAGACAGCAGAGTGATATCAGAGTGATAACAGCTGGTGAAAAAGCCTGATCTTTTCTTTTATTAAATACTCCATATCTCCAAGCCTTACAGGCAACGTAACTAAGGTGCATTGCTACCCTTGTTTAACACTGTGATTAAGAGAAGATCGAGTTACACAAATTTTATGATTAGAGTATATTAATCTTAACCCCTTAACGACCAAGGACGTACGCCACACGTCCTAAAAAAAAAATACAGTTAATGACCGAGGACGTGTGGCGTACGTCCTTGGTCTGGAAAGCAGCTGGAAGCGATCCTGCTCGCTTCCAGCTGCTTTCCGATTATTGCAGTGATGCCTCGATATGGAGGCATCCTGCAATAACCCCCCTTGGCCATCCGATGCAGAGAGAGCCACTCCGTGGCCCTCTCTGCACCGGACATCGGTGGCCGGTATCGTTGGCGGGTGGGAGCTTACTTGGGAGGCGGGTGGGCGGCCATCGATGCTGTGTGTGGAGTGGAGGGGGGCGGGATCGGGGGCGGGACCTGCGGGGGCGCGCGCGGGAGCGTGCGCGTGCACGGGGGGTGGTGGGCGGGCGCGCGAGTGCACGGGCGGGAGCGGGTGGGAACCGCTACACTACAGAAAAAAAAAGTTCAAAGTAAAAAAAAATAAATACATTTTCATCATTATAAATTTAATCTAAGGGATCTGGAAGGGGTTGGGGGTTGGTCTTGGTGGGGGGGAAAGCTACACTACAGAAAAGGGATTTTTTTTTAAGAAAAGCCACATTTTGTACAAAACTGGGTACTGGCAGACAGCTGCTAGTACCCAAGATGGCGCCCATTAAGGCAGAGGGGAAGGGTTAGAGAGCTGTTTGGTGGGGGATCAGTGAGGTTGGGGTCTAAGGGGGGATCCTACACATTAGCATATGTAAATATGCTTCTTTTTTTTTTTTTTTTTAAAAAAAAGGGCCAAATACCTTTTATTTTAGTACTGGCAGAGTTTCTGCCAGTACTTAAGATGGCGGGGACAATTGTGGGGTGGGGGAGGGAAGAGAGCTGTTTGGGAGGGATCAGGGGGTCTGATGTTTCAGGTGGGAGGCTGAGCTCTACACTAAAGATAAAATTAACCCTGCAAGCTCCCTACAAGCTACATAATTAACCCCTTCACTGCTAGCCATAATACACGTGTGATGCGCAGCAGCATTTAGAGGCCTTCTAATTACCAAAAAGCAATGCCAAAGCCATATATGTCTGCTATTTCTGAACAAAGGGGATCCCAGAGAAGCATTTACAACCATTTGTGCCATAATTGCACAAGCTGTTTGTAAATAATTTCAGTGAGAAACCTAAAATTGAGACAAATTTAACGTTTTTTTTAATTTGATCGCATTTGGCGGTGAAATGGTGGCATGAAATATACCAAAATTGGCCTAGATCAATACTTGGGGTTGTCTACTACACTACACTAAAGCTAAAACTACCCCAAAAAGCTCCCTACATGCTCCCTAATTAACCCCTTCACTGCTGGGCATAATAAACGTGTGGTGCGCAGTGGCAATTAGCTGCCTTCTAATTACCAAAAAGCAACGCCAAAGTCATATATGTCTGCTATTTCTGAACAAAGGGGATCCCAGAGAAGAATTTACAACCATTTATGCCATAATTGCACAAGCTGTTTGTAAATAATTTCAGTGAGAAACCAAAAGTTTGTGAAAAAATTTGTGAAAAGTGAACGATTTTTTGTATTTGATTGCATTTGGCAGTGAAATGGTGGCATGAAATATACCAAAATGGTCCTAGATCAATGCTTTGGGATGTCTACTAAAAAAAAATATATACATGTCAATGGATATTCAGAGATTCCTGAAAGATATCAGTGTTCTAATGTAACTAGTGCTAATTTTGAAAAGAAATGGTTTGGAAATAGCAAAGTGCTACTTGTATTTATGGCCCTATAGTTTACAAAAAAAGCAAAGAACATGTAAACATTGGGTATTTCTAAAATCAGGACAAAATTTAGAAACTATTTAGCATGGGTGTTTTTTGGTGGTTGTAGATATGTAACAGATTTGGGGGTCAAAGTTAGAAAAAGTGTGTTTTTTTCCATTTTTTCCTCATATTTTATATTTTTTTTATAGTAAATTATAAGATATGATGAAAATAATGGTATCTTTAGAAAGTCCATTTAATGGCGAGAAAAACGGTATATAATATGTGTGGGTACAGTAAATGAGTAAGAGGAAAATTACAGCTAAACACAAACATCTCAAAAATGTAAAAATAGCCTTGGTCCCAAACGGACAGAAAATGGAAAAGTGCTGTGGTCATTAAGGGGTTAAACGCTTTCCTTAGTATTGTTAAGCATTAGAAATGTTATGGTATATTTTATTGTGGGATCGATTAAAGAAGGTTTAGCCTAGTCTGGATTGATATTCCAGTTAGTTAGACACCGGTGTCATTGAGACAATAAAAGGGAGAACCTTCACTATTTTATGAAATAGGGTTTTGATTAAATAGAACTGTATCTTTAGTGTTTTTATGTGTTAATAAATTTTTAACTATTTGTTATACCTATAGCAATTTGCATTAGTGTCACTTTTTACTAATTTGAGTTTATAGTGAATTGGATTTTTTATATATAAAATTTAGACTGTACTTATAATAATTAATAAACTGCCAGATAGCCTTAGACGCCACCTCCAATCTTTGTAAGTGTCTAGAACTCCCCTTTTTGAACTGCACAGTTTGTGAGAAGTGTAGTTAGGAGGGTGGTAAATCTGGTTATAGCTTAAGTTTCAGTTAACACAAATCTTTGTTTCCTGCATAAAGTGATACTGACCTCTGCTGTGCCTGACCACTCTCTTGGATTACCTGTTGCCTGCCATAAAGTGATAAGGATCTCTGCTTTGCCTGATCACTCTCTTGGATTACCCTTCACCTGCCATAAAGTGATACTAACCTCTGCTTTACCTGACCACTCTGTTGGATTACCCTTTGCCTGCCTTGATGATAAACTGACCTCTGCTTTGCCTGTTCTCAGTTTCCCATCTCCAAATATTAAGTACGCTGAGCCCCTATTTTACTGCATCTACTGTAAATTATCAGTTCTGTATATTCTGCCTTAATACTTTCTTATTATTGCTGAGTGGGTCACGTCCTGGGTTTCTCTAAGTGTGCTAATGTGTGTGATATATTCACTCTAGCAATTGGGTCTAGTCCTGGACTGATCTTTTACGGTTGACAGTACAAATGGACCATAATATGGATCCCACTGAGCTGGCCAAGCCGTGACCCACCAAGGACAACTTCTGGGATCCCATGCACCCCATTTACAATTCTTGGACTCACAATTAGATCAAATTGCTGCTTTGCTACAAACTTTGGCTGCTCCAGTATAAACCAACCCTACCACAGCTGCTTCTCCTAGTTCCAGACCTGCTGTCTTCTCAACTGGCCTGCCTGAAGGGCAACCTATTACCAGGAAACCCCATCCTGACAAATATGATGGTAAACCTGAGGACTGTCTTGTTTTTTTCAACCAGTGCCGGCTCAATTTAAAAAAAAAATAGTCCTGCGCTGTTTACTACACCCTCTTCTTGGATCATCTTTCTTATTTCTTTGATAAAAGGGAAAGCCCTGGCCTGGGTATCTCCGCTGCTGGGAAAGGATGACCCATTTAGGCCTTCAAAAGTCTCAAATTATCTTTTTCTTTTGCTCCAATCCTACGTCATCCTGATCCTGAACTACAATTTATCTTGAAGGTCGATGCTTTCTCTGTAGCGGCGGGAGCAGTTCTTTTTCAACGTAACCCTTAATCCAGTAAAATCCATCTTGTGGGTTTATTCTCTAAAAAATTTAACTCATCCGAACTAAACTATGACATTGGAAACAAAGAGCTTTTAGCTATCATGATGACTTTGGAAGAATAGAGGCATTGGATAGAGGGTACTACTCAACCTTTCTTGATCCTAACTGACCACAAACATCTACTCTACCTCCAAACAGCTAGAAGCCTGAACGCTCACCAGGCCAGATGGTCGCTGTATTTTTTCAGATTTCACTATGTTCTCTCCTACATCTCTGGTACTAAAAATGTTAAAGCTGATGCTCTTTCCAGACAGTTTCAAATGGTCATCTCAGTACAACAGGAGCCAGGCAATATCCTTCAGCCCCATGAAATAATAACTCAGCTCTCAGTCTCTACTCTGCAAGATTTAAGTACTGCTCAGGAGAATCTTCCTTCTACTTGTATACCCCCCAACACATCTTCTTTTTGTTCCTGAACGCCTCCGCTTCTTCATTGGGCTCATAATAACATCCTTGCTGGACATCCTGGAATCAGCAACACTTTTTGGAAATTGAGACATGTCTGGTGGCCCTCCTTAGAAAAGAATGTTAAGGATTATGTTTCTGTCTGTACTGTTTGTGCATCCAGTAAAGCATCCCATAATCTTCCTTCTGGTCTGTTTCAACCTCTTCCCATTCCTCATCAACCTTGGACTCATCTGTCCATGGATTTTATCACTGACCTTCCACCCTCAGCCGGATACAATACTATTTGGGTAACCATTGAAAGATTAACTAAATTTGCTCATTTTACCCCTTTACCTGGACAACCATCAGCCAAAAGACTCTCCGAACTCTTTATCCAGCATATTATAAGATTGCATGGTTTCCCACTCAATATTGTATCTGTCTGAGGAGTACAGTTTGGTTCACAGTTTTGGATATCTCTTTGTAAGCAGTTTGGCACTACCATATCTCTATCTACATCTCACCACCCACAGTCTAATGGTCAAACTGAGAGGATTAACCAGTGTCTGGAAACATACTTTAGACACTATGGCCTAGATTTGGAGTTTGGCAGTAGCCATGAAAACCAGCATTAGAGGCTCCTAACGCTGGTTTTAGGCTACCGCCGGTATTTGGAGTCATTCAAAAAAGGGTCTAACGCTCACTTTTCAGCCGCGACTTTTCCATACCGCAGATCCCCTTACGTCAATTGCGTATCCTATCTTTTCAATGGGATCTTTCTAACTCCGGTATTTAGAGTCGTGGCTGAAGTGAGCGTTAGAATTCTAACGACAAAACTCCAGCCGCAGGGGGGCGTGTCTAACCATCGACCAAGATGGCTGCTTGTTAAACTCTGTCTGACTATGGAAGCTGACAAAACTGCTGTTTGCCTCTCCAAAAACTGTCAGATCTTGGTTTCTTGATAAGAACTGTGACGAGCATTATTCCTAGAGCAGCAACATATGTTATTTATATATTTTTAAGAACAGGCAGCCAGTAATCGAGTAAGTACGCAGCAGAGGACCGTGAGCGGCCTGTACTTGTCTCTACCCCCCCATTATTCTGAATAATCAGTCTTGTCAGCCAGCTGTGCTGAAGTAATAACATTTCCCTATGTAGGGGCTTTTACCATGGAGGACATCTCGCAAAAACTGCAGGCTATTTTTACAGACTTTAAGGCAGCAATGCTTGAGGCTCTCAATCCTATACTCCAGCCTCCTCAATTTACAAAGATGGCTTACTTGCTGCCCACGGGGCTGCCTTCTCAAGCTTTGGAGTCAAACCAGCGAGACAGAAGATACCCTCAGCTGCCTAGTTCCTCCCTGACCCTGGGGGCTGCGGCCGTCCCTCAGGTGCGGGACAATGTATATCCTACACGCAGCAGCACCAAGCTAAGGGATCCACAAGTGCAAGCTTTCCTACCGCGTATACCTCCATATATGGCATGGAGTGCGAAGGAATATGGTTGGAAGCTGCTATCCAGCTATAGACCGGCTGCCGGGAAGGTAGCTGTGGAGGTGTCAATCATGTGGGGCTCTGATGCGGCGTTTATGATATCTGCCTGTCTAACACTGAAGCCCCGTGATCTGGAGATGGTGGAGATAGAGGACAGGCCCACATTTCATGATGTCTGCTGTCTCAGGACCGGAGTGGGGTGAGAATGCTGGGACACAGTTTGGTGGGTTTGAGACACATGGAATATATTGTCACGACTTACCCACTCGCATCATTATATCTGGAGGATACTATAGTGTGACTTTTTGCCTAATGCGGCTCTCAATCTGCCCTTATGTTATGGGTGAGCTGGGAGCTTGTGGCGCTGTTTTAGCGTGTCGCAGATCTACATGGACATAACTTTATTTACTTTCCCCTTTTGCCCTGGACTCATGTTATCCTAGATGGAGAAAGATTTCTGGGGAAAATGTCGTTATATTTTGTTTGCTCCTTTATTCGATGTTTTCTCACATGCTCTTTTAAATGTCAATTATATTAAGGTCTCTCCTCAGAGGAAAGTTTATGCAAATGGCAGTGCCATGGGTAACACCAATACAGAGATTTAGAGCTGTATCCCCATGCTAAATTTACATATGTTCTCTATACAAAAGTGTGAGACCTTCTGAGCTTTATTATAGTGCAAGATCTAATGTTAGAATTTTTGAACTTGGATGCTAAGCAGTATCAGTTGCTAATATATTTGTGCCAGTATTCTTGATGATTGTATCAGGTTTGTTCATACTAGGTTGAATCAATTTTCTGTTATAATATTAAGTATTGTGTATACCCGGGTACTACACCCCTACCCCGTGACAGAGGAGATTATAGAGCAGTGCTAAGACCTAGGCCTTCCTATCTATTTGTTTCCCATACGTTGACCTCAGGCGTATTTCTTCATAATTTACATAGTATGCGTTGCCACCTTATCCCCCTCTTCCCAATAGAGTCTGCTCTCAAATATGTAGAATTTTATCCTGATAGTTGCCCCTATGTCATTATAAGTTTTGATATACTTTGCTAATCTATTATCAATATCCCCCTCCCTATCTAGAATGTTCTGTATAGGAAAAATGAGGTTGCATATATATATACGCTAACTAACATATATGCTTGTTTATACCCATATTAAGCAATAGCGGGTACTATTCAGTTCCTTGATTATATATTTCAATATGATTAAGCTGCCTGTACTTCCATGAGATATCCTACTCTCCTATCTGTACTACTAACCGTGTATATTGCTTCATATATACTTGTGCTGTCTACCACAGATGCTAGTTTATGCCCATATGAAGCAGTAGCTGACAATATTCAGTTTCTGGATGATATATTTTAGTATATATTTTTGTTGCTTGTACTATTAGGAGATATTCTACTTTCTTCTCTGTACTACTGAATATGTATATTGTTTTTTTTTTTTTTTTGCTGTATTGCTATTTAACCTCAATAAAAAAAAAAAAAAAAACTCCAGCCGCAGAAAAAAGTCAGTAGTTAAGAGCTTTCTGGGCTAACGCCGGTTCATAAAGCTCTTAACTACTGTGCTCTAAAGTACACTAACACCCATAAACTACCTATGTACCCCTAAATCGAGGCCCCCCCACATCGCCGACACTCGATTAAATTTTTTTAACCCCTAATCTGCCGACCGCCACCTACGTTATCCTTATGTACCCCTAATCTGCTGCCCCTAACACCGCCGACCCCTATATTATATTTATTAACCCCTAATCTGCCCCCCACAACGTTGCCGCCACCTACCTACAATAATTAATCCCTAATCTGCTGACCAAATCTCGCCGCTATTCTAATAAATGGATTAACCCCTAAAGCTAAGTCTAACCCTAACATTAACACCCCCCTAAGTTAAATATAATTTAAATCTAACGAAATAAATTAACTCTTATTAAATAAATTATTCCTATTTAAAGCTAAATACTTACCTGTAAAATAAATCCTAATATAGCTACAATATAAATTATAATTATACTATAGCTATTTTAGGATTTATATTTATTTTACAGGTAACTTTGTAATTATTTTAACCAGGTATAATAGCTATTAAATAGTTAAGAACTATTTAATAGCTAAAATAGTTAAAATAATTACAAAATTACATGTAAAATAAATCCTAACCTAAGTTACAATTAAACCTAACACTACACTATCAATAAATTAATTAAATAAAATACCTACAATTACCTACAATTAAACCTAACACTACACTATCAATAAATTAATGAAATACAATATCTACACATAAATACAATGAAATAAACTAACTAAAGTACAAAAAATAAAAAAGAACTAAGTTACAAAAAATAAAAAAATATTTACAAACATAAGAAAAATATTACAACAATTTTAAACTAATTACACCTACTCTAAGCCCCCTAATAAAAGCCCCCCAAAATAAAAAATGCCCTACCCTATTCTAAATTACAAAAGTTCAAAGCTCTTTTACCTTACCAGCCCTGAACAGGGCCCTTTGCGGGGCATGCCCCAAGAAATTCAGCTTTTTCCTGTATAAAAACACATACAATACCCCCCCCAACATTACAACCCACCACCCACATACCCCTAATCTAACCCAAACCCCCCTTAAATAAACCTAACACTAAGCCCCTGAAGATCTTCCTAACTTGTCTTCACCTCACCGGGTATCACACCGATCTGTCCTGGCTCCGATATCTTCATCTAAGCCCAAGCGGGGCCTAGACATCCATCATCCGACGGCTGAAGAAGTCCAGAAGAGGCTCCAAAGTCTTCATCCTATCCGGGAAGAAGAGTAGATCTGGACCGGCAACCATCTTCTTCCAAGTGGCATCTTCTCTCTTCATCCAATGAGGACCGGCTCCATCTTGAAGACCTCCACCGCGGATCCATCTTCTTCCGACGACGACTTCCCGACGAATGACGGTTCCTTTAAGGGACGTCATCCAAGATGGCGTCCCTCGAATTCCGATTGGCTGATAGGATTCTATCAGCCAATCGGAATTAAGGTAGGAAAATTCTGATTGGCTGATGGAATCAGCCAATCAGAATCAAGTTCAATCCGATTGGCTGATCCGATCAGCCAATCAGATTGAGCTTGCATTCTATTGGCTGATCGGAACAGCCAATAGAAAGCGAGCTCAATCTGATTGGCTGATTGGACTTGATTCTGATTGGCTGATTCCATCAGCCAATCAGAATATTCCTACCTTAATTCCGATTGGCTGATAGAATCCTATCAGCCAATCGGAATTTGAGGGACGCCATCTTGGATGACGTCCCTTAAAGGAGCCTTCATTCGTCGGTAGTCTGTCGGGCCAGCAGGATGTTCCGCGTTGGAGGTCTACAAGATGGATCCGGAAGAAAGAAGATTGAAGATGCCGTTGATAGAAGACTTCAGCCGGATCATGGACCTCTTCAGCTCCCGCTTGGATGAAGACTTCAGCCGGATCATGGACATCTTCAGCCCCCTGCTTGGGCTTGGATCAGGACATCGGAGGAGCTCTTCTGGATCGATCGGTGAACCTGGTATGGTGAAGATAAGGTAGGAAGATCTTCAGGGGCTTAGTGTTAGGTTTATTTAAGGGGGGTTTGGGTTAGATTAGGGGTGTGTGGGTGGTGGGTTGTAATGTTGGGGGGGTATTGTATGTGTTTTTTTTACAGGCAAAAGAGCTGAATTCTTTGGGGCATGCCCCGCAAAGGGCCCTGTTCAGGGCTGGTAAGGTAAAAGAGATTTGAACTTTAGTAATTTAGAATAGGGTAGGGCATTTTTTTATTTTGGGGGTCTTTGTTATTTTATTAGGGGGCTTAGAGTAGGTGTAATTAGTTTAAAATTGTTGTAATATTTTTCTGATGTTTGTAAATATTTTATTATTTTTTGTAACTTAGTTCTTTTTTTATTTTTTGTACTTTAGTTAGTTTATTTCATTGTATTTAATTGTAGATATTGTATTTAATTAATGTATTGATAGTGTAGTGTTAGGTTTAATTGTAGGTAATTGTTGGTATTTTATTTAATTAATTTATTGATAGTGTAGTGTTAGGTTTAATTGTAACTTAGGTTAGGATTTATTTTACAGGTAATTTTGTAATTATTTTATTTAGGGGTTAATACATTTATTAGAATAGCGGTGAGCTCCAGTCGGCAGATTAGGGGTTAATGTTTGAAGTTAGGTGTCGGCGATGTTAGGGAGGGCAGATTAGGGGTTAATACTATTTATTATAGGGTTAGTGAGGCGGATTAGGGGTTAATAACTTTATTATAATAGCGGTGCGGTCCGGTCGGCAGATTAGGGGTTAATAAGTGTAGGCAGGTGGAGGCGACGTTGTGGGCGGCAGATTAGGGGTTAATAAATATAATATAGGGGTCGGCTGTGTTAGGGACAGCAGATTAGGGGTACATAGGGATAATGTAAGTAGCGGCGGTTTACGGAGCGGCAGATTAGGGGTTAATAATAATATGCAGGGGTCAGCGATAGTGGGGGCGGCAGAATAGGGGTTAATAAGTGTAAGGTTAGGGGTGTTTAGACTCGGGGTACATGTTAGAGTATTAGGTGCAGACGTAGGAAGTGTTTCCCCATAGGAAACAATGGGGCTGCGTTAGGAGCTGAACGCAGCTTTTTTGCAGGTGTTAGGTTTTTTTTCAGCTCAAACAGCCCCATTGTTTCCTATGGGGGAATCGTGCACAAGCATGTTTTTGAGGCTGGCCGCGTCCGTAAGCAACTCTGGTATCGAGAGTTGAAGTTGCGTTAAATATGCTCTAAGCTCCTTTTTTGGAGCCTAACGCAGCCATTCTGTGGACTCTCAATACCAGAGTTATTTTAAAGGTGCGGCCAGAAAAAAGCCAGCGTTAGATACGCAGGTCGTTACCGACAAAACTCTAAATCTAGCCGTTAGTGAACTATCTACATTCTAATTGGGCCCAGTTGTTGCTTTTGGCAGAGTTAGCTCATAATTCCTGTTGTAATACTTCTCTGAAGACATCACCATTTAAAATGACTTACGGATTTGAATCCAGAATCTTTCCTCTATCTATCTCTATCACTGGATTACCCGCTGCTGATCTGTCTGCCAAAATACTTTTTTGATATTGGCAGAGAATCCACCAACTCCTCTCCAAAGCTTCCAGACGGTATAAGTTTTATGCTGATCACAAACGTAAAAAGGCACCCAAGTACAGTTGTGGAGAGAAGGTTTGGATTTCCACACAACATTTATATCTTAAGCAACGATCGTCAAAATTAGGCCCTCACTATGTGGGTCTTTTTCATATCATGAACCAAGTCTGCTCTAATGCTTATCGTTTAGCTCTCCCCAAGAATCTCAAGATCCATCCATTTTTCATATTTTTCTCCTCAAACCTACCATCCACAATAAGTTTTGCAAAATGAAAATATCTCTCCCTCCTTTTATAATTGATGGACATCCCCAATTTGAAACCATATCCTGGATTCCAGATTTTGTGACAAAGGTTTGTATTATCTCATCCACTGGAAAGGCTGTCCTATTACCGAGCAATCATCTGAACCAACCCATCAGGCCCATGCTCTAGCTGTATTCAAGGCCTTCGGTAAGGCTCATCCTTCCAAACCAGGTAATAGCCCCGGAGGGAACATTGAGGAGGGGGCACTATCATGGATCAGATCCTCACCGTGCTGCTGCGGCTCCCTGATCCGTCTGCTTTGCATGATAGCATCACGTTGCTTAGCACCATGACACAGTGTCTCTGCTGACCCGCTCTGATGACATCAGGTGGGTCTTTAAATCCTCGGCGGAATGGATCTTCTGGGTGCATTTGTTGGATTGTGATACTTTGTGCTTGATAACCATTTGCCTGCCATAAAGTGACTCTGAACTCTGCTTTGTCTGACCACTCTCTTGGATAACCCTTTGCCTGCCATAAAGTGACTCTGACCTCTGCTTTGCCTGACCACTCTCTTGGATTACCCTTTGCTTGCCATTAAGTGATACTGACCTCTGCTTTGCCTGACCACTCTCCTGGATTACCCTGTCAAGGTATATGTAAGGTTAATAAATATATATATATATTTTAATAATATATTTTAAGATTAATAAATATATATATATATATATATATATATATATATATATATATATATATATATATTAATCATATACTTGGCTAGTCAGTAGCAAATGATTCAGAAAAACTGATTTCACTCGTGTTCAGTTCTCCCCCCACTTAGTATGCAAAGTTATTCTAAACACACAAGTGAGGACAATAGAGCATTTGGTTTATTTGACTTTAACAGCCATTTCAAAAGACCATATGTCTTACTACCTGGAAATATGTGATAAAATCCCAACGTGCCTGGTAGTCTGGTCTAGGTGAGATGTTTTGTGAGAAAGTAACCATGTACATTTCAAATGCAAATTGACCCCATGCTGTGTAAGTGGGGCAATGAAAACCTGGCCAGCAAAGACATATGTTATAGTGTAACTTTAAAATTTACTAAAAATACAGCAAATAAACATATTTGAATGTATGTCTCAGAATGTATTAAATATAGAAATTTGGGAGATGGTCTAATTTTCTAATATTACATGAGTAGTTGCTAAGCTTGATAGGTGACTATTTTAGTCGGTCTAAAATGTTTAACTATGTCAGAATCATAACCTCTGTATTTATTTATTTTTTTATTTTTCAAAGATGATAAATACAAGATACTGCATAGAAATGAATGCGTATATATATATATATATATATATATATATATATATATATATATATATATATATATATATATATATATATATATATATATATATATATATATATATATATATATATATATATAAAGCATAAAATGTCTTAGCATCTGTATTATTTTAAGAATATGTATGGACCTAAAAAAGAAATGATTAATAACACTTATTTTTATTTCAGATGGACCATAGAAAAATTCATGCATGCAGAATTTGTTGGAAATATGAAACATGCTCTATTTGCATGAATGAAATATCAGGATTTTAAATGCCATTAATTTCAGAGTAATTAGCAGTATAAATTGCTTTAATATAATATAATGTTAGACACATGATGTTTCATATCAAATTGATCAGAGAGGTGATGTGATACTACCCCATCTGTGATTGATATTGTGAGTGATTGATGCAGGAAGTTATGGTCTAATGAATAACCATTTCATAGAAATAATCATTGTATGGGAAATGTTGTAAAATGTTTAGAAGTGATTAAATGTATTGCTGTATTGTTTGTCACGCTGCCCCCGATGGACAAGGTCTGGTGTTGCAATACAAGTATTATAGCCAAGAGATGATTGGCTGTTGCAAGGATGCATTTCCTTGACAACATACATTCACAAAGTGAACCAATGGGAAGGGACAAGCACGTGGGCGTGAACGAAAAAGGTCATCAATGATTAAGATATAAGGAGTAGTAAATGCAGACAAAGAAACTGTTTTTCTTTGTAACTTGCTGAGACTGGTGATTGATATTGGAGGCCATACTTGGGAACACTTTCACTTCAGCAAGAAATTGAAAACTTATCTTGGTCTATGCGATAACTTTCCTTCAAATGAGATGATCTAGAGACAACTACCATTGGTTCAAATTGGTGAAGTATAATTGTTAAAATTTTAATAGTTGAAACAAAGGTTATTGGTAAGAACATCAATTTGTATCTAATAGATTTAGAGAGCAGTTTATATTTTAGCTCATATTCACAGTCTATGTATTGTTAAACAAATCCTTGATGCTAAATTGTTTTAACTGTGCAAATATAGAGTTATAACTCAGAGGGTGATTGTTGGCACAAATAATATATATAAGTTCTAGTGTTTAAATTAGAGTATATAGACTGTCCTATTATTTAAATAAGCATTGTTAGAATTGTATTGCTGAATATTAGTAGCTGCTACTTTAAGTCTCACTGTGATATTTTAAATGCAACTCTGAATGAAAGGCTATTATAAATAAGGCCAGTTCTAAAGGTAAATCTGTATGAACTCTGCATAGCATATTTTAATAGTTTTTAAACGTGTATAGTAGTGACTCACATTCTGACCCCTACAAATATATTCCAATGTGTTCATAGATATTAAAGGGACACTGAACCCAAATTTTTTATTTTGTGATTCAGATAGCACATGAAATTTTAAGCAACTTTCTAATTTACTCCTATTATCAAATTTTCTTCATTCTCTTGGTATCTTTATTTGCAAAGAAAGAATTTAAGTTTAGATGCCGGCCCATTTTTGGTAAACAACCTATGTTGTCCTTGCTGATTGGTGGATAAATTCATCCGGAGTTCTGAACCAAAAAAAAAAGCTTACATTCCTGCTTTTTCAAATAAAGATAGCAAGAGAATGAAGAAAAATTGATAATAGGAGTAAATTAGAAAGTTGCTTAAAATTGCATGCTCTATCTCAATCACAAAAGAAATTTTTTGGGGTTCAGTGTCCCTTTAACTAATAAAAAGAATTCCTGTATTTATATTAATTTTATGGTTTCTAGTAGATGCATATTGATTGAGGGTTTATTTTTAAAGGATAATTATTAAATATATTGTGTTATAACCCTGCCATAGACTAACATATTATTTGGAGAGCACTACTGAGATTCTTATAAATATACTGACAACCCGTTACCTGCCATAAAGTGATACTGACCTCTGCTTTGCCTGATCACTCTCTTGGATTACCCTTCGCCTACCTAAAGTGATACTGACCTCTGCTTTACCTGATCACTCTTTTGGATTACCCTTTGCCTGCCTTGATGGTAAACTGACTTCTGCTTAGCCTGCTTTCAGCTTCCCAACTTCAAATATTACGTATGCAGCTCCCCTATTTTCCTGCATCTACTGTAAGTTATCAGTTCTGTGTATTCTGCATTATTACATTCTTATTATTGCTGAGTGGGTCACGTCCTGGGTTTCTCTCAGTGTGCTAGTGTGTGTGATATATTCACTCTAGCAATTGGGTCTAG